>NC_142017.1:13979689-14142189 GCF_049901735.1 Notechis scutatus | reverse complement strand
CAGGCGAGGCGCGTGGGGTGAATGGGGCAAGTTCCCCCCTTTGCCCTTTCCCCCCTCCCCTCACTATCTCATGTTGTTTGCAATGCAAGCAACACAAACCTTGTGTTCCCGCAGGCCATGTGGGCGGTGCAGCCTTGTGTTCCCGTGCAGCCTGGATTAATTGCTGGTTGGCGAATACTGAACTAGAAGATCCCTAAGGTCTGTTCCAGCCCTATGTCTATGAAAGATATCTCTGTTGAGTATGTAGTCAGATCAATTGACTTCAAGCTTTAGATCACAGGATGACTTTTCATTATTTAGTTGTACTTACTAAGTAACCTTTCATTGCTCCACCATTTCCAGCTGCTGCACCAAGAAGTGTTGTCCAGATCAGAAATGTTGTGATCAGTATTGGTTCTATTGTCATTTTTAGTCTGGCCTTTGGGAAATGATTAGATAGTTTCTCCTTCCAGGAGCAATTGGAGGAATTATCACTCTAATGGAGAATTTCTAAAAGGCCAGTTTGCAGACCTTTTGCATAGATGGTTGCTTCAATGTTGGCTTGCAATCTACCGATTGCGTTCTTTAGCAGCGTGTTGCCTTCTTTCCCTCCAGAGTAGCCTGTGACATAAAGCGCAGAAACCCAGAAACTATTATAAATAAAAGCAGAGCTGTATCTGATGTGCATGTTGTTGTTTTTAAAGAGAAGACAGTCACAAAAGCCAAAGAAAAGCAATTAACATTTGAGCAATGGTTCCTTATCCTTGGAGAGATAGCTGGATGTCTTTATTACTCTCTTCACTGGGAAGAAGGGATAAGGGAACGAGCTTCTTAAATTTCTAAGAGCTCTGTGACAAAAAGGGAACTGATGGCTACAAACAACTTTCTTTCTGATCATTCTAAGAAAAAAAAAACCGAGTAATTAAAAAAAAACTAGAGAGGATTGTGATAGTTTGGCCTATTCTCATGTGGTCATTGAATTCAGCAATGGTTATGACATTCCTGAATGTTGCTATTGTCAAAGTGATTCCATCCAAGGATGGTAAGTTGTGATGTCTTCCCACCATCTCATTCCTTGAAAAAGTGGCACCAGATCTGTGGGTGTAACAGTATTTTGGGAATGGCCTTGAGAGACAAAGCAAACTAGGGAACAGTCAGATCAAAGTAAACTTAGCTGGAAAGTGTCAGGCCAAGAAACTCAGACAAGAGCTCTCTACTTTGGTGGGCTGTAAAAGGAAAGGAGGAGAAAAGTATGTTGTGTTGGGGAATTGCCAGCTAGGCTGAGTGGAGGGGATAAGTAAGGGCCTAACTTGGAGTCATTGCATACTGCAAAAGGCCTAAGCATGACCTCACCCAAGATCCATGAAGGCTTATCTAGTTATTCCCAGGAGAAGGCAACATTCTGGTGAGATTCTTGTAACACAAGTGATGAGCAATAAAGCCGCAGCTTGAGTGGTTCTTTCTGACTTGTGAGATTCTATTGGTGTAACCTTACAATAAAATAGAAATAGATCCTTTGGACATGTCTCCTGTCTGGTCTACCTAATAAGGCTGACATCAATTTTGCAAGTCTCAAAGTACTTCAGGCTAAAAATGGGAGACCAGGAGTTTGAGTCTCACCTTAGGTATGAAATTATACCTAAGTAGCTTGGGCCAGTCGCTCTCTAGGAAACAGGCAATGGCAAACCAGAAAAACCTTTCCATAAAAACTGCAGTCACCAGGAGTCAGTACATGCCTCCCCCTTCTCTCTCTCTCTCTCTCTCAACATTTATATATTAGAGCTTAGCTGACTAATTCAATTGTGTTGGGTTAGAACAGCCATCATATTAAATTCTATCCTCTCTACAATATTTCTTCTCATTCAAGTAGAGGGAAAAGCTGAATTCATATTTATCCAGGCCATTAGAATTGTGTTATAAAGAAGTAATCTTGTATAAAGTCATCTTTCAGAATTATTATGTCTGGCAATTGTCAAAAGCTGTTTTAGCTTAATTGAAAGTTAGCAATAGGAAACACCATGAAGTACAGCTAGAAAGATATCCTTCTTTCTATTGTATTTCACCCTTATTTGCCATCAGAAGGCTCTCTATTTTAAGAAATATAATTCAGTTCTTTTTAAAGTACATTTAGTGCTATTTTCTTTAAAGAGGAGACTGAGTTAAAGAATTTACCATAATAATAAAACGGAGGGTCATAGTATTCCATTTAACTTGAAAATAGCAAGAAATGAATGTAATAAGAGTAAAAAATATTAATACTGCAGCAGTTAAAATTATTGCATTTTAAGCACAAGAAATTCATATACGAATCAACACAAATAATTTGTAACACACTAAACCTAGTTTTAAAAACAGGCTAAAATTAATCACATAATTTGCTATACCCAAAGAAATAATGCATAATAACGGTCCAATTCATGCACTAAGGAACAAAGACTAGTTTCCCACAAGAGGTTTACGTTGTTCCACTTCATTTTATTTCTATGAAAGAGAACGGTTTTGTCATAATTCAAAGTGGCGTTTGGCTTGAGGACATCTTCATTTTAGGTATTGTGCAAATTCAACCACTTTGTCAAAACCATTCCTTAATTATTACAATGATTTCCAAACCTGATCTGGATTTAGGAACAGCTACAGCAGATTTGCACAAAGGCTAAGCTGAAATATGACTCATTAATTTGTTCCTGACTGGGTTGTGATAGCCTAAGCAATTGGGATGACTAATAAACCATGTTCAATTAACCATTTGCTTGCATGCAGTTAGCCCCATTGCACTTCAACCAGTAGTATATAAAAACTCAACTCTGTGTGATTATTCTTACAGTGCATGTTGATTTATTTTTATTTATTTTTTGTTTCTTCGAGTCATTATTGATTCCTGTCACATGCCTGAACCAGACCCTGAAGAGTTCTTGGTATGGTTTTCAGAATGAGGTTGCAAAACAGGACTAGAATTCATGGTTTCTACTAGATCAAACTAGTTTTATATATATTGAAATACATGGTCATTATTTTTGGGAACTTTTCTGACATGATGTGGTACAGATTGTATTGCTTGGATATTTTTCTACTTAATGTTTAGCTAAATATACCTCTCTGCTGCAGAACAGGCCTTAATTCTGTATAACTTGTTAGATAAGTAGTGTCCTTTTGTGTATGTGCAAGCTTTATATTAATATAAAAATGTTTTGATGGGACTTCTGTACTTAAATATACTTCTCAGTTCATATCTCAGCCCATTTGCTTTGCTTGCTAGGCCTTCAAAGGATGGGAATTTTCTAGGCAAATTATCAATGTGTAATGGACTACACTGTATCTTACTGCAGGTCATCCATATGCTTCTGGATCATTCTTTAACTTGATATAGCTCTGTGTCTTCAGAGATTTCCTATTTCATTATTAGTGATATTTCGGCTACATATTACTGCATATTACTCCAGATACTGCTGGAGTTGGCTTGTTGCTTTTATTGCCTGCTGTTACTTTCTATGGTGGTTGGAATCCTTTCCACAAATCCAATACATTCTGAAGTGTTGATAGTAGGCCTTAAAAGTATCTTGTTTCCATAACTGATTCTATTTTTCTCCCTAAAGCCAGACTTATATACCACTTCCCAGTGCTTTACAGCCCTTTCTAACCGGTTTACAGAGTCAGCATATTGACCCCAGAGGTGGTATTCAGCAGGTCCTGACCAGTTCTGGAGAACCAGTAACAGAAATTTTGAGTAGTTCGGAGAACTGGCAAATACCACCTCTGACTGGAGATTTTACAGTATCCTTCCCCTGCCATGCCCACCAAGCCACGCCCACAGAACCCATAGTAAAAAAAAATTGAATCCTACCATTGATTGACCCCAACAATCTGGGTCCTCATTTTACCGACTTTGTAAGGATGGAAGGCTGAGTCAACCTTAGTCTGGTGATATTTGAACTGCCAAATTGCAGGCAGCCAGCAGGCAGCAGAAGGAGCCTGCAGTAGTGCACTCAAACCACTGCGCTGCCTCAGCTCAGTTTTAAATTTTGCTATCTATATCAGCAATATATCATATCCTTGCAATTGTTTGTGTGTAGTTTTTCCAAAGCCCACCAAGAGTGTTTTTAATGAATGTATTCTTTATTGGCCAAGTGTGATTAGACACACAAGGAATTTGTCTTGGTGCATATGCTCAGTGTACATAAAAATCATAAAGTACAACACTTAATATAATCATAGGGTACAAATAGGCAATCAAATCATACTACAAAACAGTCAGTATAAATCCTAAGGATACAAACAACAAAGTTACAGTCAAGTGGGAGGGGATGGGTGAAAGGAGTGATGAGAAAATTAATAGTGATAGTAAATAGTTGGACAGTGTTGTAGGAATTTGTTTAGCAGAGTGATGGTGTTCAGGAAAAAAACACCTGTTCTTGTGTCTAGTTGTTCTGTTGTGCAGTGCTCTATAGCGTCGTTTTGAGGGTAGGAATTGAAACAATATTTTCACAGCCCTCTTTTTGACTCCTGCAGTATGCAGGTCCTCAGTGGAAGGCAGGTTGGTAGTAATTATTGTTTTCTGCAGTCCTAATTACTCTCTGAAGTATGTGTCTGTTTTGTTGGGTTGCAGAACCAAACCAGACAGTACTATAACAAAATAGTACTGAGTATTCATCATTCTTCCTCATCAGATTGAAAAGATAAACTATTTTCAATAATTTTTACTTGGATGAAAAGAGGGAATCTTCTTCAGATCTTCAAGCATCAAAACATGCATACACGACTGCAGAAAAATCTGAAAAAAGCAGGATATTTGGGGGATTTCTTTCATTGGGGGTCCACGGGCAGAGTTATCTGATAAAACAGAATATTTGTAGCTCAGGCCATTCATAATGTTACAATTATGGACATTTGCTATAAGTCTCCTGAGGATTATACTTGCTATTTAAAAATTTGATGACTACCTAGAAAATAATATAAATACTAAAATAGCATCCTCCCCCCCACCCCCAAGCAGCTACAACTCAATATTAAACATTACATTTGGGGTAAGCATTGTTAATCTCTGAATACCAAAAAGAATATTCATTTAGCAAAGAGTTTGGATAAATTTAAGGCTGTGTAAGCACTAGAGGTTTCTAGCAATCTTAAATCATATTCAGTTGAGACATTCTACTTTGAGGAAGTATTTTTTTCTTTAAAAAAAAACTTTACTTTGATAAAGGCTGGTTGAATTTGGCATGGTTTTTGAAAAAAAATACTTAAGATAAATGGTGATGAATAGATACTTGAACACCTGAGTTTGTACCTGCATGTTTTGGAATGATTTCTCTGAGACCTGAAGTTGTTTTTCAAAAGGCAACTGGACTTTCTTCTTGTTGTTTTTTTCTTTTGAGAATGTTTCCTTCTCATCTGATTGAAGAAGCCTCTTGGATGAGAAGCAAAACATTTTCAAAAGATATGTTTTGAAAAGCACCTTTGGGACAACCATGGCCTGGATGATTGAGAATCATCCGCAAGACAGATTTGTCCAAGGGTGTTTTTTAAAGATATAGTTAAAATCTGTCTGTCTCTCTTGTGTGTAGATGTCTTCATATTTTGTCAGAATTTAACAGTTGGTTCACAAAGACATCTGTATTTCACTAAAAGAAATTTTCTGAAATGTAAAGAAGTAACAACAACCAACTTCCCCCCCAAAAATACAACCCAAAATCTAATGTGAGTGTGTTCTTTTCTTTGTTAATGTGCTCCTTTCTTTGTTCATTCTATTTCTCTTCCTTCCTTTTTACCTGCTGACATCTAGGATTGTCCAGTCACCCATTCCTTTGGATTTAAAGCAGTGGTCCCCAACCTTTTTTGTACCAGGGACCAGTTTCATGCAGAAACACTTTTTCAAGGACAGGGGGGGGGGAAGGAGTCCGAGTTTGGTGGTTTGCTTGCAGACGTTTCATTACCTGACTAGGTAACATCTGATGTTGTTACCTAGTCAGGTAATAAAACGTCTGCCAGCAAACCACCAAGTTCAGGGAGCGCCAATGCCTCCTCATTGCAACCCTGAGCGACAGATATTCTCTTCTACTGGGACATTTAAAATGGAGGGTTTCAGCTGCAGATTCAGGAACTGCGCCGGGCTGAGGAGCGCCTTCAAAACTGAGCGCTGGGCGGCGGTGGCCCACGGCTGTCTCCGCAGCTCAGGACAAGTCCCTGCAGGACGGCTGAGAAACCCCGTCTCTCGGCCTTGCCTTCCTCAGCCCCATCCCTCAGGTGTCTGCCTCATTCCTCTCTCAGTCGCTCTCTCGCTCCTCCACTAGCCCAGGAAGAAACTGCTTCAAAGAAGCCAGCAGGGTGGCTTTTCCTGTCAGCGCAGCTCCTCTGAAGCGCCCGTTCACCCCCACCCCGCCGCCCGCAGTTCAATCCAGTGCTCCGTTCTGCCTGCCTGCCTGCCTGCCTTCGTTTCTGGTTGTTTCGGAGCAGCTTCGGCTGAGAAAAAGAGGTGAATAGTTATTATTCTCAGCCGAAGTTGTTCAAACAACCAGAAACGAAGGCAGGCAGGCAGGCAGAACGGAGCACTGGATTGAACCTGGATTGATTGGCGGCGGGGTGGGGTGAACGGGCGCTTTGGGGGAGCTGCGCCGACAGGAAAAGCCACCCTGCCGGCTTCTTTGAAGCAGTTTCTTCCTGGGCTGGTGGAGGAGCGAGAGAGCGACTGAGAGAGGAACGAGGCGGGAGGAAACCGAAGCGCTGAGCCAGGAGAACAGGACAGGCTTTGGTTGCTTCCTCCCTCCCCTTCTCTCCTTTGTGTCCTTGATCCCTGATCCCAGCAGCATTCACCGAAGGCGAAGAAAGCCACCATTTTTATTTTATTTTTTATTTTTATTTTCTTTGCGCCCGGTGCAAAGTGATCCACGGACTGTACCGGTCCGCGGCCCGGTGGTTGGGGACCCCTGGTTTAAAGGACTGTGTTCCCTTGTATCCTATTTAAGAGTTCCTTTGTCTCAGGAAAAAATGTTTCAACTGACAATGTAAACATCCAGTTTAAATCTTTCATATAAATTTATTCACTGTCATTTGAAACTGAAAAGTTATATATATATATATATAAAAACCCTTTCAGCTTTGCAGTATTAAGGTAAAACATAAGGACAGAAGAAAAGGGGTAAAAAATCAAGTAAAATTTCTTGGATGAGGGCTTTTCATGCTCCGCACACCTAAGATGCATCCAAGTGTCATCTGAATTGATTGCATGTGTATGTTTTCAAGGTTATTGTGTGAAATATACAAGGAATTTTAATAGGAGCAGAAATAATTGCAGTAAAACTAAGGACAAATTTTCAGATAAGTTTTAAACCAAAACCAAGGACTTTTCCCCTTTTTATAAACTGTAACTGAGCTCTATGCAATATTACTAACCCTGAAGTGATTTTAGACAAACAATAATTCTTAAGAGCTGAGGTGACACAGTGGTTAGAATGTAGCATTGCAGGTTACTTCTGCTCACTGCCAGCAATTTGATTCTCGCTGACTCAAGTTTTCCATCCTTCCAAAGTTGGTAAAATGAGGACCCAGATTGTTGGGGGAAATATGCTGACTCTGTAAACTGCTTAGAGAGGACTGTGAAGTGGTATATCAGTCTAACTGCTAGTGCTACTGTTTTGGTGAATATCCATATTTTGTTGTATCATAGTATCTTAAGCAGGATAAGTGGCCAAATACGATAATACAGCACATGGTTTATATTCAGCCTTCTAGTTGAAGGGACATCTCTTCCAAACCCAGTTTAACTGTTACAGATGGCCAACCCTTCAAGGCATGCAGACCAAAACTGAACACTAAAGTTATAAATATTAGAATGACTTTTATTGCAGGTTTACAGTCACAGAACTTTGTAATTCTGAATATTCCTCTCCCTTCCCTCCATTTATCCTAAGGAGGGTCGGGTTCAATATTTCCTCTAATTACACTCCTGCTTTGGACTTGTGTTTCTTTTATCTAACTATGTTTTGGCTGTTAGTCTTCCTCCTCTTCCTCAAGGTTATTCTCAAAGTCCATTACAAGAAACATTAAGAAGAAAGGAGGCAACTGCTCTAGCAGTGACATAAAGCATCTAGTTATGGTCTTCCCCGCTATGCTGAGTTCTATCTTATATTGTCTTTAATGAAAATATATGTTATCAGGGAGTGCAAAAGAAGCCTAGCCCTACTGTATATTCTCTTATGTCCCATTTAACTCATAGGGAAAGTCTGTTTTCTTTGTTAGTAAGAGTTATTTTTTAAAAAAAAAACACACCTGCATTTCTATAATGCAGGTGAAGAACAAATCTGGTCAGAAGAAAAGTGAAGAGTCAGAATATCCTATCAGAAAATATATCAGAGTTATGGGCTATCCCAGCACACAATTCCAGTGTGATTGTATGAGAGGAAATAAATGACAAACCAATGGCATTCCTAATGCCAAGGATACACCACCAACACAATTTTTAGTGACTTTTCTTCCCTAGCAATCATCCCTATCTGTATCTTGCTCACATTGTTTGAAACTAGATATCGGCACTCCTACCTCTAGCCTCCCCAGAATTCCTTTCTCATTTCTCTTTTGAAAGTTGTTGTTTGATTTATTTAGGCATTTCTTGCTTTTGTCCAATATTATTTCAAAACAAATGGCAGAAGTCTGTGCGCTACTTATAACATGCTCCAAGCTTTCCTAATGCATGTAGTCCTTGATTTACAACCGTTCATTAGTGATTGTTCAAAGGCATTGAGAAAAGTGGCCTACGACCATTTTTCACAGTTACAACCTTCATAGCATCCCCATGATCATGTGAACAAACTTCAGATGCTTGGCAACTGGTTCATACTTATGACCATTGCTGTAGCCCAAGGTCAGGGTGACCCCCTTTTGCAACCTTTTGATAAGCAAAGTCAATGAGGAAGCCAGATTCACTTAACAACCGGGTTACTAATTTATCAATAGCAGTGATTCACGTAACAACTGTGGCAAGAAAGATTGTAAAAAGTATCTTATTATTTTTCAAATAAACTTTATTAATCTTTTATAATTTTAAAAAGACAAACAACAACAAAATAGATCTTATATCAACAGTTTGTGACATTCGTCTTATACTAATATTTTGTGCATTATTTACAAATATACAAAATTGTGCGAATATAAATCATTAAGTTATCTAGAACTTATCTCTATTTATTTACAATCCATTTGTCTATCCACCAATCTGTCTTTGCTCAATCCAATCATACCATTTTTCCCACACCTTGTAGTAATCAGATTCCTCTTTCTCTTGTAAACTCAAGGTTAATTTGTCCATACTCATTATTTTTTGAATGGTCAATTCCTCTGGTGGTATCCATGTGTGTTTCCAACATTGGGCATGGGTAATCCTGGCTGCAGTTAAAATGTTAATGTATTTTATTATTATAATCATGATGTATCACTTGTTGCTTTTAATGTACATTGAGAGCTTATGGACCATAGACAAATTCCTTGTGTCCAATCACACTTGGCCAATAAATAATTCTGATCTAAATAAAAAAATCAGAATATATTTGATTTGCCTCCAAATGAAAGATTTCACACTAGCCTTTACTGAACACAAAATTCTACTTTTCTGGTTTCTTTTTTTTTCTTTTTTAAAATAACTTCCTCAAATTTTCAAAACCTTCCATAAGAATAAAAGAAAGAAACTTCCTCTTTAAAACAATATACATGGGGAAAAACAAAAGATCTGTGTCAATACACTAAAATTGAGATTGCTACTCTCACTCACCTATTAGACATGTTTTTTAAAAAAGATCTCATTATTCTTTAACTCTATTACATTCATTTGTTTATCACTAAGGATTGTGTAATATGCTGAATTCAAATATTTATAGAAATTGCATTAAGTCCCAAACTGGGGCTGCTGTAATTATTTATAGATTGCTTTATTTCATACATTAGTCCACAGCACAAACCTATTTTGTGTTTTTCCAGGAGTGCTCAAACGACCAATCTCAGTCCTAATTTCTTCACACCATGGCAACATTTTAAAGAAATGTCAAAGAGTCATTGCAGTGTAATGATAAAAGGGTTGGGTTAGAAGCAGGGCAAATCTACCTTCAATTGTGAACACTCACAAGATGACTTCAGACCAGCCGCTATCTCTCAGACTAATTTAGGTTACAAGGTATTGGGTGACTGAGGGGAATGGAGCAATATGCATTTTCCCTTGAGCTCTGAAAGGTTGGCTAAAGAAAAATGTAGCTTGAAATGTCTTGGGCTCAATTAAACTTACTTAGGGAAGGCATGCTAGCTGAATTCAGATGTGTGAAGAAAAGCTACAGAGAAGAGGTAAAGAACTATTTTTTTCCTGGTTGCAGAAACTGGGTCTAGAAATAACTAGACAAAATGAATAGGAAAAAAAATGCCCTATGTTTATGGAAGTTGTGAGTCTTTGTTTCTGGAGCATTTTTCTAAAAGACTTTTTTAATTGGTGTTCCTGAATATCACATAATATTGGATTAGTATATTCTTGTGGTTCCTTCCTATTCTACAGCTTTATGATTCTATAACAAAGCTCACACCCTCTCTCTCTATTACATGGGAAATTGTAGAGTTTCCCTAATTCTATGCCCTTCTATCCTGGTTATGCCCATGATAGAAGGACATAAACCACTTTTCTTGTTCACCTTTTGTAAACAGAGAATTTGAGTGAATATTCCATGAAATGGCATACAGTTTGCTTGGGTCTTAAGCATTGAAACATTTCGTCATGTTTATTGTGTGTATTTCCAGATATGAATTTAAGACTTAATTATTGTGACTAGTGAGAGTGGACTTGTTCTTATTTTGCATACTCTTAATTTGAGATATATTTCACAACCTAGTGCTTTCCTAGGCATCATGGAGAAATTGAATAGTCTTCTTAATCCACAGAAATGTGAATGTGTCCACAATTTTTGTTGGGCAAAAAGTAAAAGTTTAATATTTTGTTTTGGCCATAAGCCACCACAAATCCTGAGCAAATATACTTGTTCAACATTGTCAATAAAAATAACAGCAACCTAGAGCAGAACACCTCATTATTAATAAAATTCAAGCAGGAAATTAATGATCCAATCTACTGTCATTTGCAGAATTATTCAAAAAGGAGTTGAATGCTTTTGGTTGCAGATAATGGAATGCCAAACACTGATCTGATAATGTCTTCATTTGAAATTGCCAATGAATAGACAGTTATTTAAATCTGACCAATAACAATATTGCTTCGGAAAGCAATGGACCAGCAAGCAGTAAAGGTTGTTTTTTAAAAAAACTTGAACTCGTCAATGCACATATTCCATACAGCAAACACCAACTTTTTTTCCCTTTCCTGTGAAGGTGTGAAACTCATTGTTCAAAATGATTGGGGAAAACATTCTTTTCTTTCCAGCAGAAGATGGCTGGAAAGGAATAGATAGGCTTTATCAGGGCCTGAACTAAGTTCTTGCAGAAGGTAATTGAAATTAGCTCAAGTACTATTTGTAAAATGAAGTAAAAATCAAGCATGGAGGAAAAGGGATACTTGGAATTTCAATTCAGATTTAGATTTGCCTGTAGCAGACAGTTGGTCTGATTAAGTGTACAAAAGACACAACTGTTATATGCTCAGGATAGATACATCTGCAATTGTCTCTTTGGAGTCCTTGGTGGTACCTGTCATGCCCCTGTCGGGGTCTGACTCAGAGGAGGAAGCCAAACAGCTGACAGGGAGTGGGAGTGTGGCTCCGTTGGCTGTGGAAGAAACTGGGGAAGGGCACAATCTGGCTGGGCAGAGTAGGGAAGAGATAGAACAATAGAGAGGGAGTTCAGAGGAAGACCCAGGCCCACCTAGGCCCACCCTTCATCCTAGGGCACGCAGGGAGGAACAGAGAAGAGAGCAACATGGGTTGCATGGCTTATGGGAAAGGAAAGGGCACTGATTCCCTTCATTAGCCACACCTGGGAAGACAGTTGATAAGAAAGGCAGGCTGCATGTGGCAGGCTGTTGGGAGCAAACATGACTCTATCTTGTGTTGTTGTGGCTTATCTGTGTTCCCGGAGTCTTCCCAACTGTGTGAGTTTTGCCATGCCTTCAAGTTTGAAATTTTTGCTCCTGCCCTGCCAAACTAATTACTTCAGTTTGGCTTGTTTGGACTTTAAGTTAGTTTGTGTTGGACTTAATTTTCTGCAATCAAAGGCTCTTCCTGGAAGAGTTTTTGTCCAGCCAGAAGGTAACCTGGACATTGCTGGCAAAGTTGGAGATAATAAAGGGACTCTTATTGCTTATATGACTGTGTTGCCTTTGTGCCATGTCCCAGGTCATCACATTATCTGAGCTTGGTTGTTTGCTTGCAAATGATTCATTTCCTGATTAGGTAACATCACCAAAAGCTCTTCTAATGCAGTCTTTATTCTCTTTACATTTTTCAGTTTTGCAAATTTCCAAAAATATTTATGAAATATGCATTAAGCTTAGTTCATGCTTGTTTGTGTACTTTGCCTAGTGCAAAAAATTGAAAACCTATGTAAATATTTTGCCTCCTGATTGCAAAGATCAGTTTGAGGAACATTTTTGGCTACATTGAGAAATTTACCTAATCTTTTAGTTGTGCTGCTTGATAGAATTGTGCATTTTAATGATATCTCTCAACACTTAAGTGTATTTTTTATTATTTTGTAAAATTTATTGGCTGCCTATCTTACCACAGGGTAACTCTTTAGAGACATGTATAGTCAGTTAGTTAGCAGTAACTTTCCTGTGAAAAACAAATTAAATCATGCCATAAATTAATCATCTGGACTAGAAATAGGATAGATAAGAAAATAAATCAGGCTGGAATGTTTACAACAAACAGTTCAGTACCGGCTGTATGACGCATGTATGTGTGTACTGAAATTTAAAGTTTAAGCATCATATGATATAAAATAATGATCGTAGTAGCTTTGATTTTGCACAAAGCTGGTTCAATATCTGAATCAATTTACAAATTGGAGAATTGAATCAGGTGCCTTCTATATTAATTTCAGTTACTTGTATGTCTGTACACAATCAATTTGTGGGGATTATATATATACACACAGTATGTGCTTTGTTAGTCCTTGACTTACCACCATTCATTAGTGATTGTTCAAAGTTACACTGGCACTGAAAAAAGTCACTTATGACCAAACGGTCCTTGCATTTACAACTGGTCATGTGATCAAAACTTGAGCTTTGGAAACCAGCATGTATTTACTTCAGTTGCAACATCCTGGGGTCATGGGATCATCATTTGTGACCTTCCCAGCTCGCTTCTGACAAGCAAAGTCAGTGGGGGAAGCTGGATTTGGTTAATGACAATGGGATTCGCTTAATAACTGCAATTATTAACAACTGTGGCAAAAAAAGATTGTAAAATTAGATGCAACTTGCTTAACAGCCACATTGCCTAGCAATTGGAAATTATGGTTCTCATTCTGATGATGATCTGTATTTTTTAAAACTCTTGAATATTCATCAGGCCTAACAAGAATGTATAATGATTTTGCACAGAAATGTAAAGTTGAAGAATATCGTTTTCAGGTTTTCTGCAGAATTCCGTTCTAATACAACTACTATTACTACTAGAGGCAAATGTCTCATCTGGAGAGACATACAAGAGATCACAGATTCTACTGTTTTCAAAATGTCAAAACCAAGGGAAACCATGTTTAGAAATAATGTGCAAGTTACATTAACTTCATGCAAATCATATATTCAGCTAAACTGTGTCTACATGGTTTTTGACAGACTCCCAATATGAGAAGGTTGCTAACCCATGAATTAAGGTAAAGCGGCAGTATCTATGTAACAGGAAATGCCTTCCTTGTTGTTTGCTAACTTGTGCCTGTAACTAAAGCTGTCTAATAGCCGAATCAAGAAAGCCATTAGGATAATTCTGCTAATGGAGCAATTAAAACAACAGCAACAACATCAGGGCCATTTATTTTCTCTGACACGGTATCAGGCATATGAACACTATGGTGTGGGAGTTTCTGTCCTTGCCAAATTAAAGTCAAGAGAGTCTATCCTTCTGTTGATTTAGAATTAGATCTGTCCAAAATTAGACACACCTGGTATTTTATTTCTTGCAATATTCAACCGCAAAGTATTATTGGAAAAGTGGTGATTTTTCAAGTTACTTAATTTTGCTTTGTAGATTTTTAATGGAGAGTCTGTTACCCTATACCGCTTGAACTCCGGACAGTTGAGCTGGGATGGAAAAAAAATACCACCTTTCAACAAATTGATTCAAATCAATTTAGTTGGAACTTAATTTGTTTCATCATTCTTTTGCTGTTATTATGGCAAACAAAATAAAATAAAAAGTGGGAACTTACAGTCTGAAATCCTGAGATTTGGTCCACCCCAAAAAAACAGCTGTTGTATTTTAATGTGTTATATGATAGAAGGAAAATGTTAACATTAAGCTTCCCCCTGTCCAGTTGTGTCTGACTCTGTTCCTTAGTCGATGTAGCCAATCTTTGTATGAAGACATTTTCTGTGATCATGTGGCCAGCATGGCTATACACTAAAGGCATGTAGAATGATGTTAACTTTAAATGGTACCTATTTATCTACTCACATTTGCATGCTTTTGAACTGCTAGGTGGGCAGAAGCTGGGGCAAGTAATGGGAACTCACTCCATCATGTGGCACTCAGGTCTCAAACATGGGCTGTCACTTTCCAGTTGACAAATTCAGTGTCTTTAACTACTGAGCCATTGTGCCCCTTTTTGATAGAAGGAAGGAAGGAAAGAAGGAATCTACTGATCTAGATCTGGGATATGATCCAAGTCTAGATCCAGCATATGGTGCTTGATCCCCGATGAGGTCCTTCAAGACTCTTGTGATATCAGTGACAATCTAAAAGTTACATTTTTTGGTTACACCCGGAAGAATCAAATTGTTAATCAAGATTGATCAGAATAGAAGTTTCTCATTAAAATTAATTTAGTTAGTATTTCAGTAAGTTGTTCCTTAGGTGGGTCTCCCTCTTCAAGCTTCCTTAAAAGCATTGCTTTTAAGAACTTGGATTGAATTACCTCCAGGGTTTTTTTTCTCGGTATTTTTTATACCTTTATAGGCATAAATTTGTGCACCATAAAGTATTAAGCTAAGCACTTTGACCCTGAAAAACATGATTAGAGTGGGAACATAATTATTTTTCTATTGTGGTTGGCAAATCTAATTATTGCATTGGAGGGTTTTTTTGTGCATGAGATGAAATGGGGTTCTTTTCTCTGCTCTTTCCAGATATTAGAAAATTGGAATACAATTCCTAAGTGTTTAAAAGTCTTAATTTGCTCAATTATATTGTTGCTGATTTTTTTTTTATTGCTGGAGAACATTAGTGTGTTGTTTTACAAGTACAACCACTTTTGTTTGATAATTCATTTCTAATTTTTCTTCTCTACAATAAGCACCTAAAGATCCTAAACTCTATTGAATTCTGTATTTCAGGGACAGGATAACCAATATCACCCATAACAATTGGTTTATTTGCTAAAATTGGGGAGTGAACTTTACTTTTTGTTAGAGCTTCATATAAGCAGTTGATATAATGATATAATTTTAAAAAGGATGGTCAACATGCAATTTTATTTAACTCCATTTATGGTGGGAAAAACCAGAAAGTCCAGTTGCCTCTTAAAAACCTAGATGACCTAGATGACTGAGAATCTCCATAGACTTTATTTATTTGTTTGTTTATTTCTGTAAGGTCTTAAATATTTTCTTTTATGTTGTGGAATTCTTCTCAGAGATGGTACTGCTAATGATGGGGTACTCAGTTCATTACAGATAGCCTTGCTTCCTCTGTTTAGGGCTATCATATTTTTGTTATTGTTTGCCTCATAATTAACTTCCTTGACCTCATGCTAAGTTTTCCTTTGAGACAATAATAATCTTATAATGGGGATCTTGAACAATTGCCTTTGACAGATTTCATAAAACTTCATAGAATCTCTTATTTTATTTAGCATGAATGGAATAGTTGGGCTATTAAATGTCCCTAAAATTATCTGCCCATCAAAGGTCTTAGGGAAGCCACCCGGTCTTCTTCATGTGATTTTGTAACATGTAAATATGAAACAGTAGACTTAGTAAGAGAATGACACCTTTGTGTGAAAGCCAACTGCGCAATAAAGGAAAACTTAGTATTGTTCATTTGATGTTAGCAATGTGATCTCAGGTCTGTCTTCTCAA
Organism: Notechis scutatus; assembly: GCF_049901735.1. NCBI lineage: Eukaryota > Metazoa > Chordata > Lepidosauria > Squamata > Elapidae > Notechis > Notechis scutatus. Next base: position 14,125,997 of record NC_142017.1, on the reverse strand, counting down.
CCTAGGATGTATTTTGAAAAGTTTTTTATGCAATGTATTGTTAGAATACAAATTGTGAAATTATCTTACCAATAAAGGAGAATATTTGTACCTCAGAATTGAAAAGAGGGGGTCCTTGATGTTCTCTGAGATTTCTTTCTTTCTTGCAGACAGTTCATTACCCAAGCTAGGTAACATCATCAATGCTAGTAAGGAGTGCAGTTAGCTGTCAGTTTATATTCTGGTGATTTGCCCTGTCTTAGAGATTCTTTAGTTGTTTACTGTTGCCTCTTTGGCAGCTTCTTGATTGGGGTATTGTTTATTTGATTGCTTCTTGGATGAGAAGCCAAACATTTTCAATGGAAAAAAACCCAAGAAAGTCCAATTGCCTTTTGAAAAAACCCTTTGGGATAGGAATGGATCAAGTTCCCAAGTTTGTAGTTAAAATGGGCAGAGGAAGCAACATAAGCCAAAACAGTCAGTAGTCAATTAAGCTGATTTGCCTCATACTTTAAATTAAACAAAAAGTTTTAATATATAGTCACTCCGGTTTTGTATTTTAATTATGAACTAATCCAGAAGAACTTGGTGGTGCCTTGCAGTGAATAGATGAAACTGCTTTATAAATCTAATGTAACTGCTATTACAGAAATGTTTTAGTTGAACCTGGGTGACTGTGAGAAGTAATAAATCCATTATTTGTATGTACAGAAACCTCTTTTATCTGTCTAATATCCTCATCTCTGCATGAAAAGTGAAGGATGTTTCTCCTGGTTACTAATAAACAGCTTTTACTTTGCATATCAAAAGCATTGTTAATGGCTGAGAACACAAGGAATCTTTGGTTTCTTCTGGATTGGAAATGAAGGCACCTGCTGGTCAAAGAGGAACTCCTGATGCATGGAACAAGAGCTCTTAAATAACAAACAGTTGGCTGCAAATGAGTCGGGGTTGACCTTTACATCACCACCAGCGTGAGGTGTTTTGACTGATATCTGAGAACAGTCCATTTTTTCAATAACACAAAATGATAAAAGACTTATTTTCTTACATTGGGTTGATACTTTTAGAATTCTGAACTAGATTGATTGTTTCAGTCACCATGCTGGATAAGAGATTCACTAGTGTATGTGTGCATACATATGTGTCTTCAATGAAGCAAGTTTATTTTGTTTATTTATGGCCTTTATTGTTTTTACAAATAACTCAAGGCAATAAACATATCCAACACATCTTCCTCTTCCTATTTCCCCACAACAATAACAATCCTGTAAGCCCAAGGTTACTTGGCTGGCTTTCATGTCTAAGGTGGGAGTAGCTGGCCTAACCACTAGACCTGTCATGCCCCTGGTGGAGACTGACTCCAAGGGAGAGGAGGAACAGCCGAGAGGGAGTGGAAGTGTGGCTCCAGAGGTTGTGGAGGAGGCTGGGGAAGGGCAGAGGCTGCCTGGGCAGTCAGAAAAGGATCCAGGTCCATCCCCTATCCATCCTAGGGCACGCAGGGAGGAGAGGATAAAGGAAAGATGTAGTCTACTAGGAGGAGAGGGCCTTGTTCCTCTTCATGGGATGCAGGTGTGAGAACTGCATAAGAGTTTGGACCTGCATGCTAGCAAACGCTGGAAGCAAAGAGTGTTTTATTCCTGGATGAGGTTTGTCTTGGTTGGGGTTCTTCCAATGGACTATACCTGGTTATCTTCTTGAAGTTTGTAATTAATTATCCTGGTCTGTCATGGAACTTTCTTCAATGTGGTTTGTTTTTGGTTTTTTATTGCTTCATTATCTGCTCTTTGAGTTTGGATTGTATTTCTTTCGTTTGGAATGTTATTTTGGAAAGAGTTTAATCTCCAACTGTGAACAATTGAACAGTGAAGCCAAGTTGAAAGCATTAAAGAACAATTATTTATGTTTTGGTTTTTGTTACATTTGAGGTACACTCCGGTCATCACAAGACCAAAGTGGCTCTCCAATCTCTCATATATACTGTATGTAGACAGAATTCTGATTGCCAATAAGACCTGAAGGAGGCAACTAATTCCAGAAATAGAGGCCACCACCAAAGCCATTTCCTAGTAGATCACTGTAACATTTCTAACTTAGTGCCTTCACCACTAGTCTAAACTGGAAATATTTCTTTTTCCAAGATGTTCCAAAAGTGATGGGGATTTAGTGCTTTATCATGCTGCAATTTTAATAATTTAAAATTATCCTATTATTTTTAATGGTGCCTGGGATACTAGCAGACATAATAAACCAGTAGATACAGAACTTAATCCAGAAGTAGTCATGGCTGCACAAAAAGTAATTTGTGCAGACGTATTCATAGCTAATGATCAGCTGGATAAAAAAGTTCAACCAAGAAGCTGAAGAAAATTTCTTTCCAGCAACATGCTCTAGATTCTAAATTCTTCACATTTGCTTTTATTTTTATAGGTGAAGATTCCTGTGTTGATTGGGAATCTCACACTTCTTCACCTTTCCCTTTATTACATCTCTTCCAAGTGAAAAGTGGATTAATAAATTTTGCTATTTTATTATTTTTGAGAAGAAAACATTAGATAAGTTATAGCATTGACTTGTAAACTGCAATTGACTAACTACTAAGTAAAAATGTGCTCTACTTATGGATTGCTGGTATGCATCACTGAGGACTAGATAAGATGCATCACTGAGGATTAGACAGAGAGAAATTAACTACAATCCATATAAGATATGGATTATAAGATATGGATTATGTAAAATAAATAAGTCAAAATATGCACACAATCTGGGTCTTAGGACCAAAACATAAAATTAACACAAAATAAACCCTTGGAGTGGAGAAGATATGCTTCATACTGGAGAGTCTACTGTTGAAATGCGTCCTTTTGACTTCAATGATTGGGCTTGCTCAATGGGGACAAAACTGGCTTAGGCAACATGCTCAATTCCTGAGATGAGACAGTGAGAACCAATCAAATCCAATTCTTCATTTGTTTATACTAAATGGACAAATTCTTGCCAGATTAAAACTATAACCTTCATAGCTACCAGATATACGCAGAGCAATTCTAATGTGTAGTTACCCCCAAATCTCTTCCATCTACCCCCTTCCATCTTGGGATTGCATAGTGTCTTAATCTGGGTCTTTTTCTGACCTAGTCAAATCCTTCTTCTCTGTTGCAATGCACAGTCTATCATGTTGACCAGCCTAGCATTTTGTACCTGTGATTCTCAAGTGCTATCTCCTGGGAACATAACATCTCCTTCAAGAATGTTGCTATTCAGTGTTTCCCATGAGATACAATCCCAAAATCTCACAAATATGATAATTTAGGCAGTGTGGAGAATATACTTGCAGTGGGGATATCGAATTTGATGCCCATGATACTGTGTTGATGTGCACAATCCTGTGTGGGTTGTAATAAAGTAACACTTTAAATAACAGAAACAGAATGGTGAGGATAGGTAGAATAACTGTGGTAAGGAGCTTGTCTCTTCAGTAAAGGTTGCCATGTTCTCATAAACAGTCAAAAGTAGCTATTTAATAGAAAACAAATTAGAATAAATATTCATAAGTACTTTTGCAGTCTCCCAATGTGCTTCCTACTTACTTTTAGCTTATTTTTAGATATTTTTATGGGTAGGAAGATATACTTCTGTTGATTGTTCTAATTTTGCTCTTTTATTATACTATGAGTTAATATTTTGCATTGGTTTGGTTTTGGAACAATAAAACTATGATTATGACTCTCATGATAAATCTAAAGCACCAAGCACAATCTTACATTAGCCCAAGATGTAAGCCTCTAGCAAATTTAATTAAACTTAGACCCAGGTAATTTTATATAGGATTGCACCTTTATAGCTGTTCATGCAATGTGCCTGCACTAGAAAATGCAAATACAGTAGTCACATTTGCCAGATATGACTATTAAAATTAAAGACAGCATTTTTCCGTATTACACGCTGCATTAGCCATGTGAATAATTAAGCATCCTTAACTTCAGTTGCAGATGTGTCCTCATCATTCATAAGTCTGAATTTATTTCTTTTGGAAGAGCTATAGGCAATAAAATATATGTATATCACGGTTTTAAGTTGTTTTCAAAACAATTACAGAGAATTGTAAATCTTTTTCTCTGTGCAAAATATGCCTAATATATCTTCACAACAGTATTTGTCTTATTTTTTTCTTTACATATATTACTATTGCTGACTGTTGTTACTCTCTGTTTACAACAATGTGGAGTCAGTTCTTTAGCTGAGGTTGGCCTTCATACACATTGAGTTTGTCCCAAGAACATGGGAAGTTGTAATATATTGGCATAATTTATGTGTGGATCCAAGCAGTGTGGCCTTTTGCAATTGACAGATGGAAATGTTGTCAGTGCACATATTTTCTAAGTGCTGTCCAATATTTTTTGGTAGGATACCCTGTGTGCTGATAACTATTGGGATCATTCTGGCTGGTTTATGCCATTATTTTTTAATACTGATTTTGATATTTGGTGATCTTCTCTAGTTCTTTGTCTTCTATTCTAAGATTCTTCTTTTCAACCACAGTTATATCTGGTGTTTTAACTTGCTCATTTTTATTATTTATTTATTATCATCACCATGTAATAGCTAGAACTGGTGCTGACCTATGCAGATTTTAAATGAGTCAGTCATATACCATTAGTCACTGTGAAATCTCTCACATATAGTTAGCCCTTGAATTTGTTGCAACTAAGGAGAAATTAACATGATTGATGGATGATCACTCAGTATGTTGGCAGGCTTTCCAATTTACTCTTTATCTTCTGTCTATGTTCTGCATAGGGACAGTAAAATGTATGTATCAGGATGCACACCGAAAAGTGAGGATCTGCGTATCAATCCTGCAGGTCTTTTTTCAACAATTATGCTTTTCAAAAAATGTTGCACTGAATGTCAAGCATCTTGGGTAAAATGGATATTTTTAAAAATCTTTCTATTTATCAAGGGCAGCTGATATACTTGCATTGCACACTAGCTCCTGTGCTGCTCAAAGAAAATGATGCTACCTTGCCAAATGAAAATAGATTTCCTCCTCCTGTGCCAGCATTTCTTTTTTTCTCTTTGCTGTTTTGTGAAGTTATGAATGTTTAAGCTTCATTTCTTCTATAATAACCTCATGGACTGGAATCTTAATATACATGACAGTATCTGTTTCTTGTGCTTTCCTGCAAAAAGTCAAGGAAGGGACACTGATTGTGCATAAGAACCACAAAGTAGAGTATAGAGGACATGCCAGATGGTTTTTTTTTAACAGAATAACAGAGTTGTAAGAGACCTTGGAGGTCTTCTAATAAAAACCTCTGCTCAAGCAAGAAACCTCACACCATTTCAGACAAATGGTTGTCCAATCTCTTCTTAAAAACCTCCAGTGTTGAAGCACCCACAACTTTTGGAGGCAAGTCATTCTAGTAATTAATTGTTCTAACTGTCAGAAAATTTGAGTTCTGTGTTATCTAGCCTTCAGATAATGTGTCACAATTCACAGATGTAAGAATACGTGTGTAATTATTATAGAAATTGAATAAGAATATGGATAATATTGTTAAATAAGACAGGAGAATATTTATTGATAAATAAAATAAGCTATAACATGAAATGAGATTATATAAAATAAGAGTAATGAATATAGACATTGAATAAGAATAGGGATAATACTGTTAAATAATGTATGAAATTATTTAAAGAAAAAGGTAATAAGTAAATAACATGATACGAATTTGGATATGAAAGCTGCTATGTAATTATGGATATGTGAAAACCTGGAACCACGTTGTTCACCTAATGAGATGTTTTTAAAAGATCAAAAATGATTTTTTTTTAAAAAAAAGGTGTCACAATTCTAAAAAAAAAAAAACACCACAATTTCAACCTTTTCCACTGTTTAACCATTGAATTGAACAACCATTCCATTTTCTAATTAACATTATGTGTCTAAATGCTTGTTGCTGTGCATAATAGAGTATAACAGAGTAGTATTGAAGCTACATTTTTATTGAGAAAGTGCACATTCCTTTCATGATAAGTATAAAATCCAGGTAATATCCAGCAAAAATTAAAACCCTAACAACACCTGGATCCTGGTTTAAATGCTTTAAATACTTTGAAAGCTGTGGAAGATGGGACTACCCACTGAGCTTCAAAATTGATTCAGTCAATGGAGTTTTCCATCGTCATAGAGGATCAAGCCAAATAAACTGCTACTCCTACTCTTTTTGTTAGTTTCTCCCACTATTTTATTGAAACAAACAAAAAACAGGAGCCTTGACTATGAGCATCTGGGGCATGAGCTGATTGCAATGCCCAGATCCTGTTATCTCTGATCTTTATTCAAATTTAAGTGTTTCCAAGCGTCCAATTACTTACGCATCTTGGGATTAACTTTTGTCTTTTCAGTTTTGCAAAAACAAAGAGGCCATGAGTAGCCAAGCTGCAAATTATTTCTCCTTCCCTCCCTTTTCTCCTTGTTTCTCTTCCTATCATAGACGCCAAACGTTTGAGAGTTATTAAAAAAAAAATCTGCTGAGTCCATATTATGTTCACTTAATCAGAGAATACTTTCAAAATTTACCCACACCTGGGAAATGGGCACCATGAAAGAGGTTTTGTTTTATTTTTCTCCCTGAGAAATGCATATAAAATATTGCTGTGGCGTTGCAGTTTTAACACTATAGAGCAAAGCAAAAATGACATTTTTAAAATATAGATAGTAAGCCTTGTAATGAAAACAAATGGTGGTAAACTGGACCCTGGGGTGGAATTACATACTCATTACAGGACCACAGTGGGTTTCCTGTATATGATATGAAATTGCAAAATAGTACCCCTGAGAGTGAATGCAATAACAATGGTGGCATTTATAGTCACCACTGTAGGACACCTCTGGCAAATGCATTTCATTATCATCTGCACCAGTGATGCAGTTATGAAAACCTAGGTTTGACCCTGCAAATAACAACCAACCTGGTAAAGTTTGCTAAATGATTTTGAATGATATTAAATTCCCAGTAGTATTATGTTTACTCAACCTGAGGCAATTAGAGTTGATTCAATCAGCTTGCATTCTTGGCTCTGATGATTTAATAGGGGGAGGGAGTGCATCAGGACAGTGACTCTGTATGTCTTATAAGTGATGGCCCTTTATTTCAGAAAGCTGCCCTATGGATTTATTTGATTCAATACTTTATTTTCTTGATTTTGTCTTTCTTTGTAGAGCAAAGTTCTAAACTTAATATGTTTATAAGTGTTAGCGAAGTTAAAACCATATTAGGGTTTTTAATGGTGTCTTTACCCTTGATTGGGAGTTGTCCAAAGTTGGTTTTTGTGGCTATACAAATGTTTTAAATAAACAAACACAGACATCCTTTTTAATCCTTATGAACCTCTTTCAAATTTGTCCCCTTTTCAGTGTTGTCTTTTATTTTTTTCGCAAGAAAATATTGTCACTATACCCATAACACATTTTCCAAAGCTAAGTCTACTTTTCCCCTTGAAAAATGTTGTGTGGTGAAAATTATTTTTGATGACATATGATGGACATTCTTTGACATGTCTATATTTGTTTTTCTAGTTTGCTTGTTTGAGAAACTCTTATATGGTTGATCTGAAACCAAGGCAATTCCAGGATAGCATACCTAGGGCTACATGTTGTCTGAGGGCTGCAGGTTGGACATACCTGCATTAAAGATTTTGGTTTGCTTGCCATATAATATGTATATTCACATATATACTGGAATTATCTATCTACCTACCTGCCATATGACCCCCTTTTTTTTGACTCTGCCAATGTAAAGGTAAACTGTAATCCTAAGAAACTCTCATGAAGCATCCAGCTGAATGCATGGAAGGTTAAGGCAGGGTAGAAAAATGAATATATGCTCATTTTCATTCATTTGTTTGGAGATCCAAAGGAGACTTAGACTTCTCTTTGACTGAGTGAATGATTCTTCATATAGTCTGCTTTGTCTGAATTTGGATTGCACAGAGAAATGTGAATATGTGGTTCAGCCTCCATTCACTATCCACTTTGAGCCCTCCAAGTATGGAATTAAATACTTCATGGGTTGCTTCACTCACTCAAAGTTGCCATTGCTCTTTTGTCCTTAAATCTTAAATCATGCTTTGGATGATTATTTTACTGAATTATCACATCTGGTTAATTGTTGGATAATTTAAAATAATTCACATTCTTTTGTGTCTTTATGATTAGTCTTACAAAAGCTATTACAACTGCACAAAGATAATCACTTTGTTCATGATTTTAACTGAATAGTTTTAATGACCTTAAGACAAAACCAAAAGAGAAATGGAATGCAATTTTAAACACCTGTATTATTTAATCCACTCAGATTAACTTCCAAGAAAACATTCGTAGGATTGTGCTAGTAGGCACACTTAAATGCATTGGTTTTGAAAGGTTGACGCTTATGTTGGCTGATCATTGCAATGTTAATTCTTGTAATAAATGAAAATGGGTGCCACTGATTATTCTTTCCATCAGCCTAAGGTCAATCATTCAGTTTACAACATCTATCTAATTGCTTTCCAGATTGTGTGGCTGCATACTTTTTTTTTAAAAAAAAGGAAGAAATTAGACACATGCCTTTAGGAATTTGCCAAAATGCCATTTGACACATCTAATGATGTGAAAAATTAAGGCTAGATTATAATCTCCCAATTCTATTCATGTCCAAAGAGGCAGAACTCGGGAGAGAATGCTTTTCTTTGCATTTAATTTGTCAGCTTCTTGTTTTTTTTTAAAAAAAAACTTTTCTTCAGTTGATGAAAATAACACATTGGGTTCCAGTAAAAGCACATTATCCCACTGGATTTTCTAAATGTGAAGGTCCTAGTTCTTCAGTTTTAATGTGATTACATTTGTATGAAAATTGAATTTGGAGAGAGCCATAAAAACTAGTGCTGCAAAAAAACATAATCAGCGCTGAGCAGATAATTATCCTATTCTTTAAAAAGATCTCATTTGAACTGATGAAAAAAAAAAGTAGTTTTCAAGTTTCTTTCAGCACAGAAAAGAATTTTGGTACAATTCAAAATAGTGCAATGTGTGTGTGTGTGTGTGTGTGTGTGCTTATTCATTGAAATTGTGTATATACTTCTACCATTTGATGGTCTCAATTGTACAAATGTACCCATTGAACAATAATCTAACAGGTGGTCTTATTGCAATTTGGCTAAATCCCCTGGAAAATATAATGAGAGACTTCCTATGTTTTTTCAGACTAGAAACATGCAGGCAGATTTGAAAACAGGGACAATGTTGGAGATTTCAGAAATAAGAAAAGAATCTTTCCAATAAAAATATTTCCACTACCTCCAGCGATAAAGTTAGCTCAACTCAGAGAAATTCAAAAGACATGGCCAAGGTTCTTGAGGATAATGTAGGGGAAAAAAGGATATTCTGCAGCATAAGAAACCCGTGAAGTTTAACATTAGCCAAAGATAAATAAATAAATGAGCCTATCAACATTTTTGACAGTAGCAAAGGGGAAAAAAAATCTCTCAGAAATTCAAATATGAAAGATTGAATCAAAAGAGAACTTGTCAATCTAAAGTTAGTAGACTATAACAAGTCCCAGGAAACTCAAGTTCTAAACAACCAATTGGGAGCAGAAAGGTTCCCCCCCTCTCTCTAGTAAGATTTGATGAGGGGAAAGGACCAACTCAGTTATACAGTTGCATTTTTGCCTTTTATTAGGGTAAGATCCCTGGCTTCCCAGTCTGGAAAAGGCATGACAAATTTTTCCCACTCTAGTATGTTAGTTAAATTTATTTGCCATCCATCTTGGGGCTACCCTTGGTGGCTTACAATAGTAAGATCGAAAACCTAGTAAAATACATAAATATAACAACTGCAAAGCAACAAAGCAATAAAAATAAACAAGGAAACTACAATAATGTGAATTAAAAGATGGGTAGAGGTAGAGCAGGAAGCACAGGAGGAGATGTGATTGGACAGTTAGTTCAGCAGCTGCCTCCATTGATGTTCTCCCCTATCGGGTCCCTAGGCCAACCAGCAGAGCCGGTCTCTAGGTTCTTGCAGAAGGGTAGGACAGTGGGAGCAAACCTCACCCCAGGGGACAAGATGTTCTAGAGCAGTGGCAGCAAACCTCACCCCGGGGGACAAGATGTTCTAGAGCAGTGGGAGCAAACCTCACCCCAGGGGACAAGATGTTCTAGAGCAGTGGGAGCAAAACTCACCCCGGGGGACAAGATGTTCTAGAGCAGTGGGAGCAAACCTCACCCCGGGGGACAAGATGTTCTAGAGCAGTGGGAGCAAACCTCACCCCAGGGGACAAGATGTTCTAGAGCAGTGGTTGCCAACCAGTGGGCCAGGGACCACTGGTTGTCCACAAGAAAATTTTGGTGGTCCTCTAGAGAAATGTCACCCCCAAAGCCCCCCAAAGCAATTATTCCAGGCTGAGTGGGAACACAAGGCTTGCATCACTTGCATTGGGAACAACACGAGGTAGTGAGGGGAGGGGGGAAAGGGCGGGGAGGGGCTTTCCCAAATTACCCCACATGCCACACTTGCCCACGGCTTCTTTCCACTTCTTTCTTCTTTTGCTTTTGACTGCATGCGAGGAAAACAGCAAAATTTTCTTTTTCTCCCCCAAACTCTGCCAGAAATTAGTCTTTGGGACCCTGCAAGGCATCCTGCTCCAAGAGGCTGCACCAGCAAAGACTCATTTCTGACAGAATTTGGGGTAGAGAATGAAAGACTTCTGCTGCTTCTGCTGCTTTCCTTGCATGAAGCCAAAAGTCTCTCTCTCTCTTTCTCCCCCTGAGAATGGAACTGGAGACGGTATCCTGTGATCCCAAATAAAGAATAATCGATAGGAAAATGGGGTGGAGAATTTTCCTGCAGACTCTTTTTGGGATTGTCCCAGGGTCTCTAGTCTGCAGGATTTAAAATTATGAGTTTGGTGGTCCCTGAGGTCCAAAAGGTTGGCAACCCCTGTTCTAGAGGGCCAGCCCTATAACAGAGAAGGCTCTTCTGCTGGATCTCACCAGCCAGAGTTACATTTAGCAGCATATTTTTATGTCCCTGCATGTGAAGGATCTACAGGTGTGGTATCACCTTCTTTGTTCCTCACAGGGGAAGTAGGGTGACAAAAATATTGGTTGATACAAGAACTAACAAAGCAACATAACACCTAACAGGAGTTTTGGAGTCATATATCCCATTTATGCCTTTGTGTGGCTCACAAATTGTATCTCTTTAGCTAGAGCTAATGTCAAGATGGAGAATTGGATCCATTTTAAATTGTTTCAAATTCTTTCCATATGAGCCATGGTGGCGCAGTGGTTAGAGTGCAGTACTTTGGCAGACTGCCAGCTGCCTGCAATTTGGCAGTTCAAATCTCAGGCTCAAGGTTGACTCAGCCTTCTTTCTTTCCGAGGTCGGTAAAATGAGGACCCGAATTGTTGGGTGCAACAGGCTGATTCTATAAGCCACTTAGAGAGATCTGTAAAGCACTGTGAAAGCGGTATATAAGTCTAAGTGCTACTGCTATTATTTCATCCTTTTCATTTACTGCTTCTCCCCTTCTCCTTTTGCTCTCCCTCCTCCTCCTTCATGAGATGTTTACTAGTTGATTCTTTACTAATGGCTAGTAAAATAAGTCATGCTGAATTAGTTTCGGGATGAAATACAAAACAATCTGACTAGTGCAAGTAGATGTGGCAATTCAGTATGATGTAAACAAGACCTAGTTTTTTGCTCATATGCCATATATTCCATTGGATTTATACATAACTGATTCACAAATCGAATGTGTTTATAAAAAGCAGCATAATCATTTGAGGAACTTTCGAGGAAATATATTTAAAAATCTTATTTCTGTGTGTTCACTCATGTTCTATCCCTCTGGGTCCCATGTGAAAGTTGAGAGGGGAGGAAAACAATCTCAAACCTGTATTGGTCTCTTAATTAATTATATTTTAAGAATGATTCATCCTGTTTAATTTTATGCTTAAACTGTATATTTTTTCCCCTAAACTATACTGTTTCTGTATCATTTGGACCACCAGCTGTTTGCAACAGTGACAGAAGTAAATAATGAAGATAACTATAGAATTGCAATCCATCATTATGACTATTTGGGGGCAGGCTTTTATAATTTGTTATATTTGCACTCTGCCGTTCCTCAGGTACAAAGGATCAGGACCATACGTTAAGTTGCAGTTCCAAAGTTTTATTGCTCAAGTCTATATATAAGAATCTAATCAGGTAAAGCTCAACACTAAATTAGCACCAAATAAGGGTCAGCAGTATTCAAAAAGGATTGGGATTGGACTGTTTATGGGAACATATTGACTCTAGGCAGATGACATACTTAACTCCACCCACAGTTCTGCCTGGTCATCTCCTACATCATTCTTCCAGGAAATTGTAATGTAAGTGATTGACAAATCAAATAAATAAATAAATCAAAGCAATATAAGTTAGAATAAAATGGAAGGTTCTTTTCCCCATTCAAACAACTTGGTTGAATGTGATCTGGAATATACTGTAGGTCTCCCTGGAGTCTAATGCCATAATACAGTAACTCCAAGAAGCATTAGGTTAATCAGGAAGAAAAAAGAAATGCTTCTCTGCTATATTCATCTAGAGTCAAAATATCAGGAGGACTAAATTCAAAAGAAATTCTCATTCAATTTGAGAAATGTTGCTTTTGTGGTTCACCTTCATCTTTCAATAAGATATAAGAAAAGATTCCACAGTGGTTCTGAATATCTTAGTATCTTTATCTTAAAACTATTCAGTACTGTGGTGCATAAAAAAGTTAACAGCCTGTTCTGCAGAATTAACGATGAGGACTACTAGGAACTGCCCTCTCTGTTTCAAATGATAAACTTTAGTTACGAGGTAAAAACAGATCAAAATACACTATTGTTTTTACTCTTTGATAAACAATTCCACTAATTAAGGTATCTGTATTGTTCTGCAACAACATTGTAAATTCTATAAGAGGATTCAGAGGATTCTGTCCAGAGGCTATTTCTGAGAGAACTGGACTGAGCAGATCTAAATTTGGTATGGTAGAAAAAGCCAATGAAATAAGCTCAAGTTTGAGAATTTTTTGAGGGAAAAATCCAGAAAAAAGTTATCCCAATGCATGCTTAAAGCTAAAGGTAAAGGTTCCCCTTGCACATACGTGCTAGTTGTTTTTGACTCTAGGGGGCGGTGCTCATCTCCGTTACAAAGCCGAAGAGCCAGCGCTCTCCGAAGACGTCTCCGTGGTCATGTGGCCGGCATGACTAAACACCAAAGATGCACGAAACGCTGTTACCTTTCCACCAAAGTGGTCCCTATTTTTCTACTTGCATTTTTTACATGCTTTCGAATTGCTAAGTTGGCAGAACCTGGACAAGTAATGGAAGCTCACTCCATTACATGGCACAAGGGATTCGAACCATCGACCTGTCGACCTTTCTGATCGACAAGCTCAGTGTCTTAGCGACTGAGCCACCACATCCCAATGCATGCTTATAGAAGAACAATTAGCCAGTTCCTGGATCAGGCAGCTGATGTCTCCATCCTTGGCAACCCAGTCATGTCCCTCCTAGTCGCATGACCAGGATTGGTTATGGAAAGTCCTAAAACAATACATTATTGAGTTAAATATGCTTTGTTTAACATTACAGACATTAATTAAGACAGTAACCTTTGAGGAGCTGCCAGTTTATGGTGGTAGGAATTTAATACAAAACTTATATGTTGAACAGAGAACCTATTTTATCACAGGCAGACAAAAATATTGTGGGTGCCCTTTAATGATGTTTTGCCTTGTTTTGAGAAACATCTTTATCTCAGCACTTTATCAAGTGAAAGGCAGAAAAAAAGCCTTTAAATTTGTGTGGCTCCCCACTGCTGCATATTAGAACTAATGAGTACCAACCGTTCTGAACATCTGCAGATCATCTAGCTTCTGGAGTGCTATTATATTCAATAGATCTCTTAACAAGAGATGAGAATCCATAGAGAAAATGGATTGGATGTGGGGGAGGAATAATGAAAATGTTTTGAAAGAGCATATTAAACTTCTCTGTAATTAATTGTCCATATATTAGATCTAAAGGATAAGGGAAAGTATTTGGAACTTGAAATTGTTGTGTCTATGGAGTGAGGGGATGAAATCAGAAGATAGATGACAACATAAAATTCTGATTGTCGAATGAGAGCAAAGGCTTGTTTAGTTGAGATACAAAACTCATCAGTATTGCTTGCAGGAAGAATTTCTTTTAGTTTTATTCTTAAACCTTTAAATCCAGGATTCTTCAATGTGGCTTATGATTTTTTGAAGGAGGGATGCATGGAGGAAAAAAAAAAGTATTGTTGCAAATTTTTAATACTGTATTTCAAAAGTGGACCTGCATATTTTTGGTCCAGATTCTGTCATTCCTAGTTTTATTGTTTGAAAACTGGGAGAGAGAAATAAATATGCCTGGCTTTGGTTCTTTAAGTTAAGTTACATTTTATATTTGGTCAGAATGGTCCAGGGAAACACACGGAAATATATATGAAGACAACATTTGCCACCCAAAACATATCTAAACACCAAAATACATGGGATTTTTTTTAACAAAGCTTCTATAAGATCAGCTTAACCAGAGTTAGCCATTTCTAGTGCTTTTGCAAATAATTCCTTCCAAATAATCATTTTGCCTTGAAGGAGGGTGTACTTTTAAACTCAGATCAAGATATTTCTAAAACAAGATGTGGGATGGAGTAAAAGTGGGAGAAGCCCCTGTTTTTCAAACTAAAACTAAACAACATCATTGAATAAAAACTAAATAATGTCAAGTAATATATATTTAGGTCAATGGAGCTTTCTTCAGAAACAGGCAAACAACCAAACCAGCATTTAGCAGAAACAACTGGCATTCATTCCAAAGAAATATTAGCTACTTCTGATGCTGGTACATATCCATTACAGTAGCAGCCATTGATGGTCTTATTTTCCATCTATTTATCTAATCCTCTTTTTACTGTTGTTCAGTTCCTAAATTGTGCCTGATTCTTCACAACCCCACGCACCACAGCACACAAGGCCTCCCCATCCTCCATTGGCTCCTGGAGTCTGCTCAAACCCATCGACACTATTTAACTGTCTCAATCTCTTCCAATTCCTTCTTCTTTGGCTGTCTATCTTTTCCAACATCACTGTCTTTCCCAATGAGTCCTGTCTTCTCATTTGTTGGCCAAAGTATTTGAACTTCAGCTTAAGTATTTCTCCTTCAAAGAACAGTCAGAGTTGATTTACTTTAGGATTGACTAATTGGATCTCTTTGCAGTTCAAGAGACTCTCAAGACTCTTCTCCAGTAGCATAATTCAAAAGCTTCAATTGCTCAGCACTTAGTCTTCCTTATGGTCCAACTGTCACACCATACATTACTACTGGAGTTCCCCTTTAAAGCCACATCAAAAGAAAGACATGGTCACATTTTTTGAATGTGAAGAATTTCAGTCAAGAGGACAAATGTTTTAGCTAAATCTCATAGAGCAGGGGTGTCAAACTCAAGGTCCAAGGGCTGGATCCAGCCCACAGGGTCCTTAGATCTGGCCCACAGGGCTGCCCTGGAAACATCAAAGGACTGGCCCATGGTGCATCTGACAATGAAAATGGAGCTATGGAGGGCTGCCCATGGCTTCCTAAGCTCCATTTTTGCTGGCAGAGGGTTGTAGGAGGCCATCGCAGTCAAAAATGGAACTTGGGAGCCTGTTTTCACTGGCAGAGTGCTTGGGCCGCCATAGGTGCCCCCAACATGAGTTAGGTTGAGCTGGCCATTTGCACTCTGGCCATGCCCTTCTTGGCCACACCCACCCATCAGGTCAAACACAACCCTGATGTGGCCCTCAAAGCAATCGAGTTTGAGACCCCTGGGATAGAGCAACAATGCAGATGTGTTACAGTTCAACAAATGCTCATCAATGGAATGTGGCATGACCTAGGGTGGACCATAAATGTGGTGGGAGGAATCATTTGTAACTATTGCCACATTAGGAGTTTATGCCATTAACAAAAGCTTTCCTACTTTGATAGAATGATTTTTAAGCTGAGAGTAGGGAATTGTTCATTAAGTCTTTGAATGGCAATCTAACATAGCAAGTAAGTTCAGAAGAGTTCCAAATGCATTAGCTCTAGCAATTTAATACCTTCAACAAATTTAGCTGCCACTCATGAGCCAATCTGTCCTTGATAACAGAACAATGAAAATTAAATATATTCTTCCTTTTGATGGACAATAACTTAGAAGAGACAAAAGCTCTTATTTGGATTTTGAATGTTTTAGAAATGCCTTTCATTAACCAGAGTTAACTCATATCAGGTAGTAATGCCTATTGCCAAAATGGGTGGTAGAAAACTGATGAAGAATATCCTGTCAGAATAGGTTTTTTTGATCCATCCTTTGTAGCATGTTTATTTCACCTGGCTTGTAATTTCATTTTTCTCATAACTCATAGTATTGTTGTATCATAAAGTGCATATTTGAAAAGACCAAAGGATTATCTTGTTCAACCCTCTTCATTCTTCAGGAAAATGAGTTGAAATATCCATGAGAGGTATTTGCACAACTTTTTCTTAAAACATTTCCAGAGAGGGACAATCCAAAATCTCCATAAGTAAACTGTTCCACTGCTGGACACAACTTAACCATCATGAATGTTTTGCTTATATTGAATGGAAATCTATTAGCTATCTTCTGAGTTACCCCAAAAGAATTCTGAAGATGTTTAAGCTGCAAACTTGGTTGTCTACAGATAGTCTTTGACTTATGACCATTTGTTTAGTAACTGGTCAAAGTTATGCCAATGCTGAAAAAAGTGATTTACGATTGGTCTTCACATTTACAATGGTCACAGCTTCTCATGGTTATGTGATTGTCACATTATTTATTACCTTCCTGGCTAATAAGCAAAGTCAATGAGGAAGCCAGCAGGGAAAACCAGAAGTTGTGGTCATATGATCTCTCTCTTAATTACCATAGTGATTCACTTAAGAACCAGGGCACAAAGAGTCATAAAATCGGGTTCAGTCATGTGACATTTCACTTAATGACCTCACCATTTATTAATTAATTTCCTGGTGCCTGTTGTGGTCATAGGTTGAAGAAATGATTCCATTCATATAGGAGAATTGACTGTTCACATGTCATCAAATTGGTGTTGATATCTAGTTATCATATACCTACAATTTCTCCTATATCCATTCTATTGAGTCTTACAATAGTGTATCCATCACAGTTGTAAATCAAGTCAGTTCACTTTGCTGCCTGGTTCTTTTCTTTCACCTTGAAAGTTAGGATTGTACTCTATATTTTGTCATCAAAAAACAGAATGAACCCAATAAAATTACAATAAAGCAAGCTAAACCAATATCACAACTATTTGTCTGATATGGCGTAGAGCTTCCTGCCTGAGCAGAAGGGTTGGACTAGAAAAACTCAAGGTCCCTTCCAACTCTGTTATTCTGTGCTTTTTATGTGCATTGTGCACAAAAAACCAGCATCTGGCAGACAAACCCGGCTTTATCATTGTGCTTAATCTTTCAAAGAGACCTTTTCTTAGAAGCAACTATTTAACTCTCTAATCCTTCTGGTTACCATCTTTTCATTATTTTCTGTTGTTTCCAATTTCATACAATGGACATACATTTATATGGAAAGCAAATTAATAGAGTCACTAACTAGAAATCGATAGCTTCTAGCTTCTAAATCTTCAGATTTGAGGAACAATTTTTAATGTGCTTCCCAATAGGGCATAATTATTTCAGGGAAACTGTAGAACATTCAATTACCATAACTTTTTGTAGTGCTGAACGAATCATTATTAATTCTCTGTTAACCATTAATTTTGACTGACATTTGCTTACTTATTGTTATCTGCTTTGTCTTACAACTGATGACATTCATCCGGTAACAGGATGTAGACTGATGTCCATGTGTGGGACATATTTTAGTTAACTTTGTTGGTTGAGCAGGTGTAGTCAAATTCTGAATTATAAAATTAATAGATGGTATGAAATAAAAGAACAGAACTGCAGTGATAGTTATGAGATTAGACACAACAGCAGGTGTTCCATAAATAAACAGGACTTATTGAACCTAGCCCAATGAAATATGTAACATTCAATTCTCATGAGATATCTTGTAGAAAATTTATTTTGCAAAGCCTGCCAGAGGAAACATTGAATGGCAGAGACAATCCATGATAGTAAGGTTGCACGTGCGCATATATTTGCTATATATTTGTGCACCAGTGCACATATATCAATTCTGCCTTAAAGACTTACTTAGACATGTTTGAAAATTTTGGTAGATTTGATTCTTCCTTTATATTTACAAAAGAAGGTAGAGATAGGCAGAGAGGGTGGAGGAGGAGGTTAGATTATTAAAATACACAACACAACAATATAATACGGAAAAGGCTTCAGCTATAATGTGGAGAAAGAGATTCATCCATCCAGCTAACAAACTTTGAATCTTCTTGTGTTCAATTATGCTTCTCTTCATCTAGAGATAGATGTCGCTGTTAAATTCTGCATGTTTGGATGGAATAATATTTAGTTTGGTTTATCTTTGATAAATTTCAACATTTTATATTAGTAACATTTTTAAGCAAAAAAAAAAAAAAACCTATAGATTTTCTCTGTTATATTTGTTAGTTATATTAAGCCAAAGATGACCATCTTTTATTTTTCTAACATACACCTTCTAAACTGGGAGGACCATGAACAATATATTTTACATTACAATAATTTAGGGTTGTATAACAAGGCCTTCCAAATTGATTTCATTAATCCTTCTCATATTTCCATGGCTAATTTGCATCTAAACTGATGCTTTGAATATATTGATTTATTTTCTGTAGACAATGCAGGGATGGGAAGAAACTCTAAAAGTTCTGGCTTTTTCAGAACTACTTGATTTCTATTAATTGAAGTGAAATGTTGATATGGCAACATTATTCATCAGTTTTTTAATGGTTTCCAAGGAAGTTGATCCCAGCAACCATAGATATTAAACTAAAACAGTGTAAATGGATATTATAGAACTCATTCAGCAGTGCAAAATCCATCAGGGTAAGTCATTTCCGTATTCCTTTCCAGTTCATTAGAAGCAGAATTTTTAATTGGACTTATAATATTTATTTGCTCATTCTCACCTGTTTTGATATGCTACATTTCTTCTGTAATTTCTCTAGTGATTTTTGTTCAGTTCATTCCATTCCTTCTCATTATCTCTAACTGAATTGTGCTCTATCATCTAGCTGTACATCAATTTCTGCTTTTTTTTATAATCTCTCTGAACATTTTGAATTGGATCAGATTGAAATATATGTCAAGATCTGTGATTTTCATGGTTGTGAGATAGGAATTTTCCCATTGTATCTTCCCAATTGCTTTTCAATTCTAAAATTTTCAAGCATCCACATTAAGGTAATACTTGAATGAAAAATGTATGCATAAAGTTGTATAGACTTGAGCAGAAGTATTAATTTTATCATTTTAAGGTAAAGGTTCCCCTAGCACATATGTGCTAGTTGTTTCTGGCTCTAGGGGGGCAGGGCTCATCTCTGTTACAAAGCCAAAGAGCCAGCGCTGTCTGAAGATGTCTCCATGGTCATGTGGCCGCCATGACTAAGCACCGAAGATGCACAAAATGCTGTTACCTTCCCACCAAAGGGGTCCCTATTTTTCTACTTGCATTTTTACATGCTTTCGAACTGCTAGGTTGGCAGAAGTAGGGACAAGTAATGGGAGCTCATTCCATTATGTGGTGCTAGGGATTCGAACTGCCGAACTGCTGACCTTTCTGACCTACAAGCTCAGCATCTTAGCCACTGCGTCCCAATATTATTATCATTTTATCTGTGCATATATACAAAATTAAAACCATTGTAGATGCCTATATGTTAGGTTGCCACAAGGTAGGTTTGTTTGTTTGTTTGTTTGTTTGGGATTGTGTGACATATGAACACAGTCATCATTTAGTAAGCCGTGGTTTTCACAGAGTGCTTTACATAAAATATGGTTTCAATGTTGTCTTCAGTATATGATGGGTACACAAAGCTTAGCATGGCAAATGATTATTTGTTATTTATTAATTTGTGTATGCCACTAATCTCCCCCTAGAAGGTGAC
Source organism: Notechis scutatus (assembly GCF_049901735.1). Classification (NCBI taxonomy): domain Eukaryota; kingdom Metazoa; phylum Chordata; class Lepidosauria; order Squamata; family Elapidae; genus Notechis; species Notechis scutatus. The sequence continues at coordinate 14,105,835 of NC_142017.1, read as the reverse complement.
TTGATGCCTTACAAGTTATAAAACAACTAGAAAATAATTAAAACATTAAAACATTTAAGCTAAGCAGATTAAAATTTTGTTTAAAAACTGTACTAAAACTGCAACTAAGTGAGTTAAGAGATGGACAGGACAGGGATAAGGTCTTCTTACTCCTTCAGATTTAGATCCAACTCATGTAGCTTTCAAACTTATCCGCGTCCATGGAGATTCTAAGTCATCCAGGTTAAGGTTGTCCCAAAGATGCTTTTTCAAAAGTTCTGATTGAAGAAGCTTCTTGGATGAAAAGCGAAACCTCTTCAAGGAAAACAAAGAAAGTGCAGTTGCCTTTTGAAAAAGCATCTTCGAGACATTCAAACATTGTGTCAAGAGGGAAATTAACGCCCAAATGGCATTCCAGCCTTCCCTCTAGTGTGACAGCAGCAGTGGGATTCAGCCAGTTCGCACCACTTCTGGTTGTTAACTTTCTGAGCAGTTTGGTGAACTGGTTGTTGGAAGAAATCATTAGGGCAGAGAACCGGTTGTTAAATTATTTGAATCCCACCACTGTGTGACAGTATAGGTAGTCCTCAACTTACAATCACAATTAAGCCCAAACTTTCTGTTGATAAATGAGAACTGAGAAGTGAGATAATTGAATCTCCTTTATAAATGTGAGTCAGATGCCAAGCTCCTGGATTTTGATCACATGACCCCAAGGGTGCTGCAATGCTTGTAAGTTGTTATAAACAGTTATAATTCACTTTTTTCATTGCCGTTGTAACTTTGAACACTCACTAAATGAACTAAATTTAAGTCAAGGACTATCTATAAATACAGCCATCATAGCGCTTGAAGTTCAGGCGTACATTTGGAAGGGTTGGTTTAAACGCACACACAAGCACACTAGTTGGAATTTATCTTTTCTTGTTTGAATATATGCTACCAGAATGAAAGAGCAATGATTCAATGTGTGGTGCCATATATCACTTGAAGACTGCCGTGTTCGTTAGCTGGAAAGCACAGCCAGCCCCGACATGATGGGGGTTTGGTTGTAAATCTCTGATTAATAACAGTCGCCGAATAGAACAAGCATTGGTTTATATATTTTCATCGCACCACTTTCCTCTCGTTGCATGAATCATGGCTAAGTAAAGGGTGCAGTGCACAAGATTGAAACCCAAGCTTTAAATTTCTTCCTGGCAATATTAATTCAAATCGACAAGTCATTATGACCTCGGCTAATGCATAATACGAGGAAGGAAAAGTTGCCTTTTTTCATAGACCTGATCCTGTTTTGCTACTGACTCAAGGAGGAATTACAGAGCACTTTCACCTTCCAGTGGTATCTATGGGGGGGGAAAAGACCCCCCCCCATTCTTATTATTTAGTGTATGATGAGAACATGGCAAAGGAAAGAAGTAAACATATATGCACAAGCCATGTAATTATATACAAAACGTCTACAGGGATACAACAATGGCTTTGTTACTGGATGTCCTGTTTAGCTATTCAGGTGATCCTTAGATCTCTGGCATAGCTTCATTCCGAACTTCTAAGGAACCAGAGAATGCATGTTGTAAGCAGTCTTGTACAATGTGTTTAATAGTTTGCATATTAGCACCACAATCGCAACAAGGGGAATCTTCCAGTCTCATTCATACAGGGCAGAGGTACCTCTTCCAGTGTCACACCTAAGTCTGTTTGGTTTCATCCAGTTATAGAGGCAGGTTAAAACCAGGTGGCTTGGTAGATGGATCACTAATGGTCAGGCCATTATAATTTTCTCCACTGAAAAATGTAGACCCAATCAAGGTGAGCTCCTGTGTGAGGGGATACTCGAATCTGGATCTCCCAAGTGTTAGTCCAACAACTTGATAGTCCTCAACTTATGACTACAATTGAGCCCAAAATTTCTGCTGTTAAGTGAGACATTTGTTAAATGACTTTTACCCCATTTTACGACCTGTCTTGTCACAGTTGTTAAGTGAATCATTGCGGTTGATAAGTTAATAGCCTGGTTGTTAAGTGAATCTGGCTTCCCCACTGGCTTTACTTCTCAGAAGGCTGCAAAAGGGACCCTGGGACACAGCAATGGTCATAAGTAAGAACCAATTGCCAACCACCTGAATTTTGATGACATGACCATAGGGATGCTTCAAAGGTCATAATTGTGAAAAAATGATCATGTCACTTTTCTCAGTGCTATTGTAACTTTGAATGGTCACTAAGGAAACTGTTGTAAGTCGAGGACTACCTGTAGTGTACTATACTGCAACCTGTAGTAGTCCCAACTGAAGATTAGCTGCAACTGCTACATACTCACCCACCATTCTTCCTCCTTTCTGGTACTGCTTTCCATATTTTTCTCTTAACTTATTTGATTTCCTAAATCTACTGGTAGAAATGCCGATACCACCATTCATTTCGTCATCATCATTTAATGACCCCATAACCCTTTGTAGGCTGGAGTCTGGGCGACTGAATGGAGTTAGCAGAGTGTTTTAATAGCCGGATGCCCTTCCTGTCGCCAATGCAGAACTTTGTTCAGCAGATATATTCTCATTGTGCCCAAAGAGAGAAATATCTGCCTCTACCTAGGATCGAACTCACAGCCTCCTAATTGTGAGGCAAGAGCTCCACCTATAGGCCACTGCACGACTTGCCACCACCATTCTTTTAGTGACCGTTCAAAATTACAATATCACTGAAAAAATATGTTTTAGGGCTGTTTTTCATGCTTATGACTGTTGCAGCATCCTCACAGTCACCTGATCAAAATTCAGGCGCTTGGCAACTGGCATATATTTATGTAATCATGTGATCGCCATTTGTAACCTTCCCAGCAGGCTCATGACAAGCAAAGTCAACGGAGGAAGCCGTTTGTTTAATAACTACATGATTCACTTAATGAATGCAATGTTTCTCTTAACAACCATGACAAAAAGGGTCATAAAATGGAGCATAACTCACTTAACAGCTGTCTTGCTTAGTAACAGAAATAAGGGAATCAATTTTGGTCATAAGTTGAGAAATGCCTGTATTCCTTCCTTGTCTTGCTACTGTGTTGGACATTACACTAGTAAATATACAATGCATTAATTGAAGTAGAAGAAATTAGTAGATCCTCAAAGTGGTCAAGAACCTTAGAGAAATTTTGTTTCCCAGAATAAATAGTACAAGCAAAACATTCCTTTCCCGTGATTTCTCTCTTATTTGGAGTACACATTGCCTTAAGATTACATTAACAGCCTCCAGCATCCCTATCGCCTTGTGTGGATTTAAAGCAAATATTAATTTGGAATTGGATGTCAGGACAGAATAACAAGGAAGTCAGGGTGGAGAATTAACATCAGCTTTAAAAAAAAAAATCCATATCTGCCTATTATCTGGTCATCAACGCCACTGGGAGGAAAAACCTAAACGTCCGTTGCTTTAAATGTGATTTAAAACAAAACACACACCATTGTTTTACCCAAACAGCATAAAGGTAAGTGAAAACAAAAAAAGATTAGAGACAGAATGTGATGCCTGGAAGGATTTAAAAGATAAACACTTTCCGTTAGTCACTTTGATGTGTTGACTTTCAGACATTTAAATGTTGTAATAATGTGACAGTCTTGTCTGATGAATGTTTGTTCTCATGATGAGAATGTTTTCCGAGGATGTGGCGGTGGTGATGTTGATGAAGAGGATGATGATGATTTCCTGTGTTGTTATTCTCTGGTTTATTTATAGTAGCAATGTCAATGGAAAGTCATACTTTCTTTTCTTTTTTCCCCCTTTCCCTGCTTTCTCAATGCATGTCCCATTTTCCTTTCCTTCTGTATCTTTGATGTGTAAAAATCTTCCATCTATATTATTTACATAGACAGAAGTTGATGTAGTGACAAGGTCTCTTCAAAGCTTGAATGGTTTGTTAATAATATGTACTAAATGGCATCTGTTATCAATCTTTCCCCTCAGACATCCCTATAGTGATTTAAAGCTTTCCTTCTTTGAATTCTAAATCTAATTTTAATGTACTTTTTGTCAGTTGTCTTTGCAGCTTTTAAACGAGATTCTGTCATTCTGACATGCTCCTAGCCAAATTGAAATTTAATGGGGGGAATGGAGGCATTAGATGGGAACAATATCATCCCCCTTCACATTCACACATTGTACATCTACACCAAACCTTGATATTATTATTTTTTGGCCCATTTATATTGTCATTTGTTTTGAAATAATGGCTTATGGCTTCATTTTAACATACCTTTTTATTTTTACAACTACAGGAAGCGACTCAGGGGCTGTAATTCTGGGGAAATCACTTCTCTTTCAACTCAAAATACATCAAGCCAAATATGGTATTACTTTGGGATGTAAATCTTCTCTATTTACAGTGTAACTAGAATGACCAGGCAACAGCAATTTATCCCCTGAAACTCCCTCCACAAAGGCTGTAATTGAGGCAACATTAATCTGTTTTTGTACTGCCCATCATCTGACATTTCCATCTTTGACAGCCATAGTTTTGGGGCAGATGTGGTCATCTCGGCTCAGTTTTTAATTTTAATTGGTTAATTACTGTGATAGCAACATCATGGATGTATTTCTTCCTTAGGAAAAGATATTTGGGAAATTGGTTATTGAATAGCAACTTACCTCTCTCAAAGTATTCACCTGCCCATCTATTGGACATTATGTAGGGCAGAGAGAAGTTTAGGTAGAACAAGAGATTGCTATGTTACTAAGGCATTTTATCTTCATAGCAAATGCTGGGTTCTCTTAAATTTGCTACTATGGAAAGACTGATTCAAATAATTATTATGAATTAGAAATTGTAAATTCACTCAATTTTCTTCCAGTCATTTCTTATTCTTGGAAACTGCCTAGATAAGCCGCTGCAGTTTTCTTGGCAAGGTTGTTCAAATGTGGTTTGCCAGTGCTATCGTTTTTGGGTTGAGAGAAAGTGACTGGCTCAAGACCACCAAGTTGGTTTTGTGCAAGACTAGAACTCACAGTCTTCTGGTTTCTAGCTTGATGTCTTAGCCACTATACCTAACTGGGTCTCAACTACTCACTGCTAGATGTCTAATAACTTAGCTCTTGTCCAGGAGGTGGTCCAAAGAGTATTAGCTCAAGTTTATTCTCATAGTATAAACTTCTTTTTAAACAAAATTCAATGATTGGCTTAAGCAAGCTTCCTTGTTTGGATAATAGCATCAGACAGAATCTACTGGTGTTAATAGTTGTGGTTGCTGTAAAAGTTTGTAAATAATAAGCAGCTATCTTGGAAGATTCCATGTAAAATCCACCTGAAGTTGACTGGAAAATAAGAAAAACAAGTAAAAATGAGGTGTGTTTAAAATAAATGTTCAGGAGAGAAAGTTGCTGTAAAGGTAATCTGCTTGATAGTCTGTGACTGTGGCTACATTACTGGATTCTCTTTTTTTCCTGCTTCCTCGCTGACTTCCTAACATATTCAGGAGAGAAGCAAAAGGAGAAATTTCCTAATTGTGAGAGCAATCAACCAATGGAATAGCTTGCCTTCAGAAGTGTGGCTGCTCCAACACTGGAGGTTTCAAAATGGGGACTGGACAACTATTTGTCTGAAATAGTATAGGGTCTCATGCTTGAGCAGGGGGTTGGACTAGAAGACCTTCAAGGTCCCTTCCAACTCTATTATTCTATGTTCTATGTTTATACTTGCCTGTCTATGTCTGTATTATAATTATGTCTTTACACTTTGTCATAACTTAGAATGATTGTTCTGACCAAGGTTCCAAGACCTTAATTACGCACATACTTATTTTAAAAACAAGTCTTGTTTTATTGCAACGCTGGGAATTATTTTCATTCCCAGCTGGTAATGAATCTCAAACAGTCCCTTGAGATAAGCACCCACCTTTCTTTCCTGTGAAGTGCTGCCAATAAGTGTCAAATAAACTAGAACAAAAACCAACCAAAGTACAAAGAGCTTCAAGAGTGAATCTGAACTGAACAAACAACTTTGCTTCCTGCAAAGGTTTTGTCATCTTTGCCTGTCCTTTGTACCTTATGGGAGGGGCAATCACCTCCCAGCCTTACTCCTGAGTTGCCCCTTTTGTTTCAACTGCTCTCACCTTCTGGCAGCTCTGCGCACACACGCACTGGGAATGGGCTCCCCTAGGTTCTCTGCCTCGCTGTTGACAGACTCTGAATCAGTGGTGGGATTCAACTTTTTTACTACCGGTTCTGTGGCTATGGCTTGGTGGGCGTGGCAGGGGAAGAATACTGTAAAATCTCCAGTCAGAGGTGGTATTTGCAGGTTCTCCAAACTACTCAAAATTTCCGCTACCGGTTCTCCAGAACTGCTCAGAACCTGCTGAATACCACCTCTGCTCTGAAGACTCTGAAGACAGCACCCCACTCCCAGATGGTTCTGGCCCCATCTCTGCATCAGATACAGGACCCTCGTCCGAGTCCTCTGCAGACTCCCAGACTGGTCCCCTTTCTTCCCCGCTGTCCGATTCCGCTGCCGTCTGCACAGGCTGCCGGCGAATCACAACAGTGATTTTATTGCCATTTCAAAACCAATCACTTCATTGGATCCAGCAACAACATTATTTTTTCAAGGGTCATCAGTCCACAACTGTAGAAATGGCTTATAGATGCCAATTTATGAATACCTTAATGCCACATCATTCCCATCTTACTTTAATATTTTTTTTCTTCCTATTTGCTGTAGAGTGTTGAATTTATTTTTATGTAATATGATGTCTATGGAACTGAGAAGGATCCATAATCATTTGAAAAAGTTAAAGAAAGAAGGAATGGTCACAACCCATTGCTTCCTTCAGTGTGTGTATGATAGAGAGGTAAAAAAACAATTCATAAGAGCTAGGGAGAATACAGAGTAGGGAATCATTTGCCTTATAAAAAGGCATTTTATTATTGGCTTAGCCAAGTAAGAAGATTTTTTTTATGAGCGGTGTTATGAGAGATACACAGCATGCTCTCAGCATTACAAATATTCCTCACCATGTCTGGAAGATGAGAAAAGCTCCCTCTTGTTCTTTTCTATGTCTATTTTGTTTCTTTCCTACAACATTTTTCTTCATGCTTTCAGAACTCATGAAATAAAGGCGCAGCTATGAAGACAGCTCTTTGGTGTATTGTTAGAATGGCTGTGCCCCAAGGTATCCACATTAAACTAAGGTCAGTGGGACAAAAAGAGATGACAGATGGAGTCACACAAGCCCAACAGCCCAGCTTGCCACATATGACAGAATGTGACAAATTGCTCTTGCACAATTGCCAAAGTGGAGACAAACAAATAGCTTATTCCCTTCACTGACAGGGAATGGGTGGATCCTGGTTAACTTGATAGAGCTTTTGTTCTAAGAAGTTAAATACATGCTTTACGGTTTATGGTTTACGGTTTATAACATTTTTTTGATAGGCCATTGATTTTATATTTTATGCTAAATGCTAGGCAAAGATAGTTATATTTAAATAAATACTGATGGTTTTTAAGTGAAAAACACATATGTTGCAATTACTAAGGCCAATGCTAGTGTTTTGTTAACATTTTTATTGTTTGTAGGAAAAGGACCATTTAGGTAACCAAACATGTTTACTAATATGAAATTGGGCAGCCCTTATTGCTTATTACCAGGTGGCATCGCTTTGGCATAGACAGTATAAGCCTTTGCATGTGATCTTTGGTGACAATGTGGTGCCAGGCTGCGATAACGAATTCAGCCAGCTCCTGCTTGGTCTTTATTTATTTTATTTTTATTTATTTATTTATTTGATTTGTCAATCACTTACAAGATAATAGGTATAAGTATATACATAGTTATGAATACATGAAATGGGTACAAATAAGAAAAATAAAAAGAAATAGGACAGGGACAGTAGGCACGTTCGTGCGCTTATGCATGCCCCCTAAAGACCTCTTAGGAAAGGGGTGAGGTCAATAGTAGTTCTTCAGATGCTTCTTGCTTATTTTGTAATCTTGGCCCACAATGTTGGCCCACAAGTTCTCAGTTGGGTTCAAATCCAGGCTCTGAGCTGGCCAATCCAGGAGTTGAACACCATGCTTCTTCATCCACTGCTGGACGGACTTGGCTCGATGACAAGGAACGTTGTCATCCTGGAAGTAAAAGTCCTTCCCTACAAGATGCTGAGCTGAAGGAAGCATGTTTTTTTCCAGGACTTCAACATACTGCTTGGAATTCATGATTCCCTACATTTGTATCTGACCAATACCAGAAGCAGTGATACAGCCCCAGATCATCATGTGAAATGGATGCTTCACAGATAGATAGATTCAGGCAGTACGGCCTAAATTCTTCAGCTGAAAATCTTCTCACATACTTATTGCACTGATTCCCAGTGCAATTTCTCAAGTAGAAATTGCTCTCATCATTGAAGATGACCTTGGCCCACTGTTCGTTGGTCCACTTGGCATACTTCTTGGCCCACACACATCAACAAGAGCGATGAGCATCTGTAAGCAAAGGTTTACTTCGAGCCCTACAGCCTTTGAACCCTCTGGCAAGCAGTTTGCAACGTATTGTGCTTGTGCACACTTTTACATCACATGTTTCACCTCAAATTCTTGTAATCTGAGGTGAGGTGAGTTTCCTGTCACCCATCAAAATGCGTTGTAGAGCCCGATCTTGCCGTTTTGTTGATTTTCTTGGTTTTCCAGAGTGGAGCCTGTCATCAGCTGAACCAATTATTTGGTATTTTTCAACCACTCTGCTCACTGTGGTGTGATGGCATTTCACTCTATTGGCTATTTCTCTACAGGAGTAACCCTCTTCATGAAGCACAATGATGTGATGCCGCTGCTCAGTACTGGTGAAAGCAAAGGCCTTCATCCTTGCCTGCAGCCAGAGCTAAATTAAATTTCTCGATGCTTTTCATGCCTATTTATAGTCAGAGAGTATGACAACATTGATTGGCTAATAGATTTAGCCTCTGTGCATTTTGATTGGTCAGCCAAAACTGGCTGCTGATTGGCTACTTTCGATCCTAACATTCTCAAAAATTCAAGTTGTGTTTGTTTTAGCACATAAACTCACTCAAAGCCTTAAAAAGACTTTGGTTATATTAATAAAAATTATGCATCTCAATCCGACTTCAGAAATTTTCATCAAAGTACTAATTTTGTGTGGTTTCTATGAGAGAAAAGTTGATTAAACATGTAAATACAGCTTAAAACTGAAAGAGTGCAGGACTTTTTCACACAACTGTATACATATACATATATATATTAATATACATATATACATATATACATATATACATATATACATATATACATATACACATACACATACACATACACATATACATATATATACATATATATACATATACATATACATATACATATACATATACATATACATATACATACATATACATATACATATACATATACATATACACATATATACATACACACACACATATACATATACATATATATATATATATATATATATATATATATATATATATATATATATATGCAAAATTACATGATAGTCAAGAATCCAGGAGTTGCAATTAAATCAGTTTTCAGATGATAGTGATGTATCAAATGCACACGACAGAGATTTCCTAGAGGTTGTGGCAGGGTAAAATGGAGAATCAAATAGGCTTAAATGCATAGATCTCAACAACCTTAAATCAGTGTTTGTTTTAAAAAAAAACATGTTGCCTGTTATAGGTGTTCATGAAAAGGTGCAATTTTGGAATATTTGCTATGGAAACTGAGATGATGATGATTCATAAAGGGCAGTAATAAAATACTGGGGGAAAAGGGGGTTTAGGGTCAGCACACATTAATTAATTATTCTATTTCCATAGTTTCCTCAATCTTCCTCCCTAAAATTTAACAGATATTCCTCAATATAGAGTAATATTTTGCTGCCTATTTTGGATATAGAATCCAATTTCAATGAAGTTTTCCTTTATAAAAGTTATGGGCACTTTTAAAAATAAAATCAGGGTATAAAGGAATAACATTTAGAATATCTCCAGATGAGATGGGCAGCACACAACTCTAATAAACAAACAAAATAATTTAACCCCTGCCCTTATTATTGTGGCAGTTTTATTTTATTCCCCTATTAGATTTCTAATTTTTGTACAGAATTCACAACATTCTTATGAAATATGGATATTTTCCTAACATCACCACTACTGATGAGGAGGCCTAAGAAATAATGACTGGTCCAAAGTCATCCCCTGAGTTTCCATGGCTAGTGGAATTAACATATTGAGTTCTTCATGTACAAATCTAATGTTTTCTCCAGTAAATAATGTGACTGTACAGCTACCAATGTAGAAACAGACTGTCCTGGGAATAACTAAGAGCAAGATGGGTTATATGACTTAAAATAGATGGGGAATCCTTGTTTAGCCCTATTGTTTAATTACATTTTTCTGTCTGGGATTCAAGGGGCCTTTTGATTTTGATATTAATCATCATTAAACAGAGGTAAGTTCTATTTTTGTCCATCTGCCCATTCAGATTATTATAAGCTGAAAGAATCTGCTCGGTTTTCTTTCAGAAATCCATTCCACTGGGTGGATGTGTAGGAGGAAAGTATATTTCAACAGTTTTACCTCTAAACTACTCTAATTGCTAAAGTATGCAATATGCAACACCTTAATTTATCATGCTTCTGCCTGCTGAGTTACTGTGCTGGTGATACCTACTCATTAGCATTTATGAACTTCATATTCCACAAGCTGTAGAAGCAGTAAATAAAGGATTTAAATCTGTCCTCTATTTTTTGCTAATGAAAATAAAGAATAACAAAACCAACTACTTTCAATTTTTCACAGGAATTTCACAAGGATTGCATGTTTTGAAATGTGATATCGCATTATGTTGATGGATCTTGAATAATGTCCCCACTCAGGATCTATCAGATGTCAGGGTTCCGACCAATGCCCTAATTAAATCGTGAGCCTCGGTCCAAGTTTCAAAAGAAATCCACTTATTTATTAGAAGCTTCATGTCCGCACGGACCAAGTGAAGCCAACTCTGACCTCAACTTAATTGGCGCCTTGACTCTGACCCTGTTTCCCCCTCCCCCCAAGGTGTGTCATCAGTCACATTCCCCAACAAAGCAATTTCGCTGGTTGTAGAAGTTACTCCCTCCGGCCACTGTGGATCTCTGTGGAGATGACCTTGACGTTGCTGGCTGGAATGTGCTTTCTTTTGACTGAAATGTCAGTTCCTCGATGCAGCTGTGAGGCTTGATTCCCCATCCTCCTGTCTATGGAAACTTAAGAGCAGGTCAGGAATGCTTCGTGAGTTGACATCAGAACTATTTCAGACATATTGTGACTATCCTGTATCTGACTAACCTGTATATATCTTCAGGCACAAAATGGCATAATTGTTCACCTCCAGACCTACTAAATAATTTATACTAAGTCAAAGAGAGGACAAATACATCCGCTTTACACTTCCTCAGATCAATCAAACTGGTCTGTAACTACACACATGCATTTGTGAGTGAGAAGATGAATGTCTATGAACTAGCGTCCAGAACCTAAAGCACAATACATAATTTAGGATTAGAAGGTTAAACAGAATAACGAGTTTTGAACATTTCAAACATGAGGAACAATTGAAGGTCACAGAAAAATGCAAAGACCAAGAAGATAACACAAGAGTGATTAATTTTAAAAGTAGGGTAAACTCAGATTCTGAGTGCTTTACTAACTAGATCGATGTGACATGCTACAGTTTCATTTCACATTACATGATTAGCTGCAGAGCAATCCAAAGTTGATCAGTTAAGTCCTCTTAATTTGTGACAATTTCCTATTGTTAATTACATATCGTGTCATCCAGTTATATAACTTTTCCAAAGGTCATCTTCTGTGGTTGGGTCTTCAAGAACATAGGAGCTCTACAGGCTGAAACCATCTCTTCTGTCATTCTGTTTCCCACTTGGAGAACTAAATCCTTAGGTGGGACAATCTGGGTCTTAACCCCTTCCTCCAAAGTAATTGATTGGTTGGAGATTGGTTGGAGCCCTGACAATCGACTTGATATGCCTAAAACGATCAGTGTAATAGAACTAATATTCCAACCACAAAGATTTCATGCTCCGGGCTATTGATTTAACTGCTGGATTTTTTTTTCAGACTGTAATTCTGAAATTGCTATGAGAAAACTCTCTCTGTGTGTCTCCCTCCCTCTGTGTGTGCATGTGTGTGTGTGTGTGTGTGTGTGTGTTTGCACGCACATGCGTGCGTATGTGAAAGAGAGAGGGGGGGAGAGAGAGAGAGAGAGAGAGCAATAGACTGCAGCTCTATTCTTTATGAATTTCTCTAGTTCCCCTTTGAAGCCACTCAAAACTGTTCCATTATCACATCTGAACAAGATATTTTTTTCTGCTAATTTCAATTCACGAGGAGCCTTTTCTAATTTTCTTCAAATGTCATGCCTTGATAAATATCAGAACTAACATAAACCACTAAATTTCAACAAGGGGCTTTATGATATCTCACCTACCCTGCTTCTAATGAAATATTAAAGGGGATTTTCCATTATTTTTCTCAGACACAACACATTTGCAGAACTTCGTCTCAACCGGTTGGATGAAGAAGGAACATGTTTCTTGTCTAGCAGAAACAATAAAGGCTATTGTTTAAAAGAACCCAGCCTTCATACTCAGAACAAATGTAGGCAGGCAGAAATCACTGGGTCAAAAAATCTTATTTACATAAGTTAGCAATAGCAATAGCACTTAGACTCCTATACCGCTTTATAGTGCTTTTCAGCCCTCTCTAAGTGGGTTACAGAGTCAGCATATTGCCGCCAACAATTTGGGTCCTCATTTTACCCATCTCAGAAGGATGGAAGGCTGAGTCAACCTTGACCCTGATGAGATTCGATCTGCCAAATTGCAGGCAGCTGGCAGTCAGCAGAAGTAGCCTGCAGTACTGCACTCAACCACTGCGCCACCATGGCTCTTCAAAAAAGACAATCTTCCCCCCCAAAAAAAAACAACCCCAAAAAATAAAAATGAGGCACAAATGTGTCAGTCCTGCTACATTCCAAATTGATGTATGATTCTCAGTAGTTCCTAGCTGGACAAGAAATTCCCTTATCAAGTACTTAAAGCAATCTTGCAGTGGCTTTCTGACCACAAAGATAAAGGAGCTTAAAATGCCAAAGAGGCTAAGAACTAAGTTATAGCCAGGTTCACTCATAAATACTAGAGCTTTCTTAAAGTAATACACTGCCAATCACCTTGCAGTATTCTAGAAATCCATTCTGTTCAATTTGCAGGTCTGTTCTTCATGACCTGCATCTCTCCCGTGACACTATTAAATATATTCAGCTTTCCTCACCATAGTGCTAGTGCTGGTTTATCCACCTAATGCTCAGCAAGGAGAGACCATGCTTTTTTTCTGTTCTGTCCATCTTTTTATTTGTTTTCAGGTGTGGCCAATGTTGGCATCCCTTGCACTAGCCCAACGTGTCAGGGGGAGTTTGAAGGAGTAGACCAATAATTTATTCTTAAGTAATTGTGTTTGTTTGTTTTTATAAAGCTCTGAGTTCTGCTCTTCATTATTTATCTGCTGGAAGAAGCCAGTAAATATATCGTGGTTAAAAATGGTATAAGGAGGGGCCCCCCCCGGGACGACCGGCCGGGAGCACCTCACCGGCCGAAATTTTTTTAAAAATGAGGCTCACTGGAATGTGGGACGGGATCAAGGACAAAAGAAAGAAGGGAGGAGGAAGCAACCAGCCTGTCCTTCTCTCTGGGTCAGCTCTCAGTCTCTCTCTCGCTCCTCCACCAGCACAGGAAGAAACTGCTTCAAAGAAGCCGGGGGCTTTTCCTGTCGCTGAAGCGCCCGTTTCTCCCCACCCCACCCCGTCCGCCGCTTGCCCGCCCGCCGCCCGCTGCGCATGCTGGATTCAACCCAGTGCTCCGCTTCTGCCTGCCTGCCTGCCTTCGTTAATGGTTGAATCGAACAGCTTCGGCTGAGTAAAAGAGCGAATAGTTATTATTCTCAGCCGAAGCTGCTCCCAAACAACCAGAAACTAAGGCAGGCAGGCAGAACGGGACACTGTGGATTGAAGCGGGCGGGCGGGTGGGGGGTGGGGTGAAACGGGCGTTTCGGAATAGCTGCGGCGACAGGAAAGCCCCCTTCTCTCCCCCGGTCCTTGCAAAATTTTCTGCTTGAAACCGGTCCCTGGTACAAAAAAGGTTGGGGACCACTGGTATAAGGAACTGGTACAAGGTCTCCACTTCTATGAAGTTCATCGTACAAACTTTGAGTCTAATCTACTACATGGGACTATTATTGGGAGGATACAATGAGAGTATCCACGAACAGTAGTTGGAGCTCTCCAGGGAAAGGCAGAATATGAATATCACTATAATTATTGGGACTAAGTGTATTCCTCCTTGAAATCTCTTTGCAAATTAAGATGCAGTTACATGTTGTCTTTATTCTTTGTTTTAAGTAGACACAGGCAAACTGTTAGGAACATTAACAGGAGAATGCTGCTTTCCATTATAACTTGCTTGCAGTTTCCCCGAGGCATCTGACTTTGGCCTCAGGGGAAGCTGGAGGCAGTTGGACTAATCCAAACAAGCTTTTCTTACATTCCTATGCAATAGCAATAGCACTTTGACTTATATACCACTCCACAGTGCTTTACAGCACTCAGACAGTTGTTTACAATATCAGTATAGTGTTCCCAACAATCTGGGTCCTCATTTTAATGACCTCGGAAGGATCAAAGGCTGAGTTAACCTTGAGCTGATCAGGACTGAACTTCTGGCTATAAGCAGAGTTTGCCTGCAATACTCCATTTTAACCACTGTGCCACCACAGGTCATAATCATGAATACACAGTATCATAAATGCAATTATTTATTATGGTTTTATAAAATCTGAAATGACAAATATGGAAACATAGATCTTAATCTGAATCAGGATTTAATAATAATAATAATAATAATAATAATAATAATAATAATAATAATAATAATAATAATAATAATAATGATGATGATGATGATGTACCAATTCTGGAAAGAACAGCCTCCAGAATCAGAAATCGGATTAATTCAAGAACTTATTTCGTGTTTTGCATGTGAATGCCATTAATATAGCCTGTGGTCCAAAGAATTTTCTAATTCTTTTTAAAGTGTCCTAAATCAGCTGCCATCAATGCAACTGGAGACATCTATTATGAAAACAGTAGAGTAGAGTAGAGTAGAGTAGAGTAGAGTAGAGTAGAGTAGAGAAGAGAAGAGAAGAGAAGAGAAGAGAAGAGAAGAGAAGAGAAGAGAAGAGAAGAGAATTCTTTATGGGCCAAGTGTGATTGGACACACAAGGAATTTGTCTTGGGGCAAATGCTTTCAGTGTACATAAAATAAAAGATACATTCATCAAGAGTCAAGAATCATAAGGTACATCACTTAATAATAATCATAGGGTACAATAAGCAATCAAATCATACTAGGAAACAGTCAATAAAAATCATTAGGATACAAGCGAGAAAATTACAGTCATACAGTCACAAGTGGGAAGGGATGAGTGATAAGGAGTGATGAGAAGATTAATAGTAATAGTAGTGCACACTTTGCAAATAGTTGGACAGTGTTGAGGGAATTATTTATTTAGCAGAGTGATGGCATTTGGGGAAAAAAACTGTCCTTGTGTCTAGTTGTTCTGTTGTGCAGTGCTCTATAGCATCATTTTGAGGGTAGGAGTTGAAACAGTTTATGTCCAGGATGTGAGGGGTCCATAGATATTTTCACAGCCCTCTTTTTGACTCATGCAGTATACAGGTCCTCGACTGAAGGTAGGTTGGTAGTAACTAATTGATTAAAATACTACAGTTTAATCCTGTTTCAGTCAATTTTGCTTGCTGATGATAACCAAAGTTAAGATTCAGAGTGGTAAAAAGAAAAACAACAATAACAGGAATGCTTGTTGTTAACTTTCTAAGATGAGCACAAGTCAGTCCCAATAACACATTGAATTCTATTCCCCCTGCCCCCCTACAAGCCCTGGCTGGATTAGAAAATGAAAGTGGATTCTAAAACTATCTCAAGTCTTTGAAGAGATGCTGAACATCTACGAAATGAAACGACTGAGAACATTTTAAAAGGATTACACCGAATATTGCTCTGTGATGAGACTGCCATTTAGAGGCACCCTTGTAATAAAAGTTTTAAAAAGGCAGTGGTAAGATAGAAAGTTGTTTCATAAAGTTTGGAGCCTCACTTTGATTGTTCAGGTAGATAAGTCACAAAGCCCTGTTGAACACAGCAGGTTTTGGTTTGTTAGTGTGTTTATTAAAAAAAAAACAGCTCGTGCGCATTTTACTATTCTTTGATGTCAAAAACTTTAAAAGATACATAGTTCATGCGTGTAAGAGAGGGATAAAAAAAGTACCGGTAGATTCATTGTTCCTTTTCCAACATGCTGAAGATTGAGAAATGGCTTCAAATAACTGGAAATAAGATATAATTTTAATTTTTGTGTATGTGCATTTAAAGTTGAGCAAAACAAGTACGTTTTTTTAAAAAATGTTTCTTAAATTAGTTTCCCAGAACAATTTGGCTTCGAGTCTTTTAAAATAATAGAATCAAAACTACATAGAAGACTTTTGTTTTATTGTGATTGAGGGCTAAATGTATTTATCTTTACATGGTATTCTAGGGGCTGCATTCCTTAAGCCTCAAGTGTTGCTGGGCAAAACCTTTATTTTATTTTATTTTATTTTATTTTAAGTTCCGTTAATTAAATTTTCATCAGTTACCTTAAACATAGTTGGGGTATATGTATGTAACCCTTTTTATTGTATGTAAGGTACATATATGAAATACTTTTCCTCTTTTTTTTTCTTATTTCCTTGGAATTTTCTGCTAACTTTGAAAGAACTTGATTGTAATGGGATAAATATGGAATGAGTGTAGGGCAGGCATATAGTGCAAAGAGCTACTTTATATAGAAAAAATAAACACACCTAATGGAGCATTCTACAATATATTTTCTCAAAGCTCAAGCTGAGAAAGCTTAGAAATTCATGTGTGTCTCTGAGACTGATCAGTAATGTAAAAGGCTTTTGATAGGAGACAAATTATCTCTTTTAGCTGACCCTTTAATTAAGCATTCCTTGGTTAGCGATTTCTGCATTCTGTTGCAAATGATTGTTTTGTCTCACTGGCTAAGAATAAGAATTTCAACATTTGTAAACCAAACAAATAAGCAAATAGAAGAGACTATTTGTTTCTAGAAAAACCAGAGAGAGGTTATTTGCCTAATAGAGGAGAACATATTTAGCTCAGATACACACTTGGGAGTCCTTGGTGTTCTCTGAGCTTAGTTATTTGCAATCTTTTTTTGAAGATTGTACAATTGAAGTGCATTGAATAAATTACCTAGTCAGTGTAGGAAAGCCCTGCCCCCAGAATAAAATATTCTTAATATTAAAAAGAGGCAAAATAGAATATTTCCCCTAAAGAAGAAAAGAAGAGACATTTTCTTGAAGGCAGAAAGCAGCTCCAGTCTTCCCGCTGTAGGAAAACAGCCTCAAGCAGAAGCACTCTTTAGGAATGGAGATTTTGTATCCATTCAGAAAAACTGGGCCAGTCTATTCATAAACACAGAGCAGCCAGAAATTCCAAATAGCAAGAGCACTTACAGTGCTTTACAGCCCACAGTGGTTTACACAGTCGGCATATTGCCTTCCCCCCACAGTTTGGGTCCTCATTTTACCCACTTTAGAAGGATGGAAGACTGAGTCAACCTTGAGCCTGGTGAGATTTGACCTGCCAAATTGCAGGCAGCCGGCAGTCAGCAGAAGTAGCCTGCAGCACTGCATTCTAACCACTGCGCCACCGTGGCTCATAATATAAAACACAATAGGCAAGGAGCTGAAATAACAAGATTTGCTAGGATCTGCTTTGACCCCTTTTACTATAGAGCCCGCCATGATCCCTATGATCTCATAGGAATCTGGCTGCTGTCACTGAAGTTTCTGTCTACCAGATAAATAGAAACCTTCTTTCTTTGCAGCCTGCCTCCATTTTATTTCAGCATTTTTCTCCCAGTTTGGAACAGGACCTGATTTTTCTTCCAACATCACATAATAAAATGTCTAACAGCAAACAGATTCAGAGAACAGCAAGAAGTCCATAGCAGTAACAATTTAAGCCGCATGAATCTTTGAATAGAGGGAACTTTCTTCAAAAGAAAAGTTCCATACAAGTCAATGAGTATTTCAGTTTTGTGGAAGAGGAGTTATGGTTTAGCAACATTTGGAGGAAGCACAAGCTTCCCACTTTTTCAGTAAATGCTGGTTAATACTGATTCAGAAAGCTGAAGCAGATACCTCTATGTTGAGCCTCCAAATATAAAATCTTTGTTTATCTCCAGTAGTATAATTAGTATAATTCAGCTATTAGATCTATTTAAAAATTTTTGAGCCCTTGTTCCTCCAAAGGATAAGTTTTCATTTCTCATATTTTTAATACTAAAAAGACAAGAGTCTATTTCAAAGAACTCTTTCATCACATCAGAAGAGGTTTGTCTCCAGTCTGATGTGCTCAGTGCATAACAATGTCACAAAAAGCTTCTATTTCAGGTCTAAATGTGCATCCAGGGATTTTTCTGAATCCTCACAAAGATAACAGCTCAAAAGCATGTTATATTTTCAATCTGCTGAAGAATTATAGCTCTTGTGGTCTCAAAGCAAATAGAAATGTGGGATACACATACAGTGTACACATACACATACTGCTACTTCTTATATTGCTGCAACTAAATGTTACATAAGAAGTTACATTTACATAATCAAGGCTAAGCAATCTTAACTACTAATAAGTACAGTATATACAGATGACAATATTATATGTGTAATATTGTTCCCCCAAACAACAGAACAGTTTTTATTCTTGGTTGCTATAATGTCCTTGTCTCTACCCTCTTGGAAGGAAGTTCTAGAACATATCACCTTGTGAGGGCGAAATTGAAATTATTGGTCATATGTTGCTGAGTTGACTTTTTTTAAATAGAAATCTACAATCATATTTTCCCATTTGTAAATTGTCCGTACATAAGTTAGCATAGCTTTACATTGTCAGTATTTTACAAATTCTATTATGGCCTTTTATAGTTATATGACCTATTCACAGTATTTATATTTTTCATTGTAAAATTAATTGTAATTTCATAGAACTCTTGTGTTTTGATATTTTTCTATTATGTTTAAATATCTAAAATTACCAATTCTTTGCATATTACAAACAGCCATTCTTCTTTGCACCCCTGACCCAACAAATTTACATAAATAACATTATTATTTTATTATGTTATTAGTTCTATGTTGATCTATGTCTGAAATAATATTGATGATTGATTGAACTGCTAATAATTTTCACTTAGCTCAATATAAACAGCTATCAGGGAAACATGGAATTAAAACAACATATTCCATTACAT
This sequence comes from Notechis scutatus, assembly GCF_049901735.1. Taxonomy (NCBI): domain Eukaryota; kingdom Metazoa; phylum Chordata; class Lepidosauria; order Squamata; family Elapidae; genus Notechis; species Notechis scutatus. The sequence continues at coordinate 14,086,374 of NC_142017.1, read as the reverse complement.
TTTGTAAATGTTTTTCAGTCAGAAATATCACTGGGACTGTAACTTATTCTTTTCAGTGAGCTATAGCACTAGATGCCATCTATTCAAACTGAAGGCAAAATAATCACTGCTTTGACTGAGAAGATACACAATGATTTAGCATCTGATCCTGTTTGGAACACAAGCAGTAATTATATTAACTGGGATCAGAATAAACCAGACTAAGAAAGAGTTTGTCTTAAAACGTGATATTCAGTCAGGACTATTGGAGCAGGGGTCCCCAACCGCCGGTCCGCGGACCGGTACCGGGCAGCGGAACAAGCCTTACCGGGTCAGCTGGTTGCTGGCGCCGCCATCTTTTTGGTAAAAAGCAATTTTTTGTCAAAAAGATGGCGGCGCTAGCGTTGGTGAGCTTTTCCGGTAGAAAGCCATTTCTACCCGAAAGCTCACCAAGCGCTGGCGCCATTATTTGACGAAAAATCACTTCCGTGACGCCACCGGAAGTGATTTTTCGTCAAAAGATGGCGGCGCCCAGCTGACGCCGGAACCGGCGCTGGCGCCAGCTGACGCCGAACCGGGCACAGGCGTCGAAAAGGTTGGGGATCCCTGTATTGGAGGCATCATTTCAATCAACCAGTCATACAGCTGAAGTGATACCCTGAATACTGCCCTCTTAATACTGCTTCTGAAGATCATTCTTCCAGAAGCTGGCTGTAAATGGGAATAAATATGTGTAGTCACTCTAAAGATCTCTGCAGGTGGTGACTGAGCTTTAAGTTCTAGCCAGCAGTAGAACTGAGCAAAAGTCAACACCAAACCAGTGATATTAGAAAACCTGAAATCATATATAAGTTGAAGTGGGAGTATTTGACATGATCACACTCATGCTCCAACTGACAAAATGGGCAGTGGAGTGTGACATTGATTGGACACAAGGTGACTATAGCTGGCCATTGCTAAAGCATTTAGATTCTTTCAACAGTACACAGGGATTTGGCCTGTTGACATGATGCATTTTTATTTTCTACGCGCTAGCATCAATTCATTGCTGGAATATCAAGTGTGAAAGGCAAGGAGACCTCACTCTAAATGGGCAAGAGATTTTCATGCATAAAACACGGATGGTTTAATTGCAATTTAAAAAGGAACATAATTTCCTGTTGCAAAAATGAGGATACAACAAATGACCTTTAATGCGACTTACACCTTACAATTAGTTCATGTTCATGTAATACATTTCTATAGTTCAATAAAAATCCAGCCCTCTACTTTTGCTTCATGGGATTGTCCATAACTATTAATTGAAGCAATGAAACTAGATTGCTATATGAAACTTCAATTATATTGCAGCCTAATCTATCTCAAAGGACCATGATATAGTAGCGTTCACTAGGTATACACCTTAAGCTTCTTGAGGAAAAGATATTAACGTAATAAATAAAGTTCAGAATTTTTTTCTTTTTTCTTTTTAAAAAGGGACGGCATATCATAAAAACAAAGACATATTCTTACCGTAGTCTTAATCTTACAGAAAATGGAACAATACTGTGCTGAAATCTTCTCCCAGTTTCCTGGATCTTCCACTCCACCACCCTCTCCCCAATTAAAATTTGTATTTCCACATTGCTTTAGAATGTATTTAGAATTTACTGTATTATGATAGAATCAAGTTTATTTCATTACTATAAAATGTAGAAGGCCTTGTTTCCTTCTCCTACTCTTTTGACCTGGAAAAACACAGTGGAGACTGTTTTTGGATCATCATTAGGATATATTTTTTTTACAGCAATGTTCTGAATTCTGCAGGTAAAGGGAAAATGAAAGGATGCATGGAATTGTATTTGTCATCAAATTTAAATATGAAGTGCTATGTAAAACAGATATTAGCCTCCACCCACGCCCAAAAGATGATGTAGAAAGACATTTCTACATGTAATAATACCAGTGCAACTTCCATTGCCCCTTCCTAGTTGAAGAGGCAGTTATGTTATTTTTTAATCTGGAGGAGGAAAAGAACAATATGTTAGATGTGTCACCTTCTGTAGTTTCTTCATTAAAGAAAGAAAGGAAAGGAAAAGAGTATCAGATGGAATGCATTCTTGTTACATCGCTAATCGTGGTTAATGCAGAGAGTTCTTCTTAAGGGAAAAGGGGGATGATCGGAGCTAACATGCAATAGATCTAGTATTCCCAAACCAATGCTGACTTATAGTGGTTGCCTATAGTCATGTCATGTCCCGTGAGATAGGTGGGCAGCTAAATAAATACCATCATCTCTCTTGTTGATGTATACCAGGGCTGCCAAACTCCTGGATCATGGGCTGGATGTTTTATGTGCTAGCCACACCTATGCCCGGTTTAGCAAAGGGAGAAAAAGTCCTGATACATCACGTGATGCTGCCGTGATGATATGAGTTTGACACCCCTGATTTATACCAACATTTTTTGCAGTTAAAAAAATCCCCAGTTGTCAACATGAAAAACCATTTGAGGTTTGTGTGAAATGTTTAACTAAAATATTCAAATTTTATCCATATTTGATGGGTTGTAATAATGTTAATTTGGGGGAGGGAAACATTTTCAGCTTTCGACTTCATGCTAAATCACAGATCTTGCTATCAGAGAGGTACAGGATGTATCGATAGTGTCTAGTAGGCTACAATCCTTGATCCTCACTCTAGTGACACTTACTGCTCTACTACTTTTAAAAAACTTTTATCCAGTGTTGGGGGGGGGGGATTACCAAAAAGGATGAGGGGAAGTACCAATCACCCATCTTCATTTGTCACTGCTTCAAGTGATCTGGACACAAATGATTGGGGAGCACTTTTTTGACTTTGTTTCTTATACATGAAATTCCTTATGGAGCAAGAGGAGGAGGAGGATCCTTTCTCAGCCTTTGTAGAAGCATAACTTATAAACTTGGAGAAGAAAGAAGGAATAACTTTGGAGAACAGGAGGAAGAATCGTAACCAAGTAAGATAAAAGAAATCTGAGTCTAGGACAGAAATGTAATTTGACAAAGCATCTCAGATATGACATCAGAAAAACAGAGACAAAGAAGAGAAGCACATTTAAACTTGCAGGATTCTGTAACTGTAACTTTATAATAACATTATTATTAGCTTGTGTGTCTTTGGCTTCAGGTCTGGTCTATCTTCAAGAAACAACATCAGTCTTGCAAACCCCTTGCTTCCGTTCCTCAGGGTTTATCCTTCTTTTCATTACACAACTAAGCCATAGCCAAGTCTTCTGATTTTGCAATGGTACATACAAGTCCTGGGCATGTAGCTGCTCGGAGGCTGAGAGAATAAGGGAGCTATAATTGTCTGGTTCAGGGTAGACTGACATGGGAATAAAACTGCTTTATTTTTGTCTGGTTCAAAGAAGGAGGACTTTCTTTTAAGGAAGCATTATTTTTTAATCAAACACTATAAGGCACTATAAGGACGCAGTGGCTCAGTGGCTAAGACACTGAGCTTGTCGATCTGAAAGGTCAGCAGTTCAGCGGCTCGAATCCCTAGCGCCGCATAATGGAGTAAGCTCCCATTACTTGTCCCAGCTTCTGCCAACCTAGCAGTTCAAAAGCATGTAAAAACGCAAGTAGAAAAATAGGGACCACTGTGGTGGGAAGGTAACAGCGTTCTGTGCGCCTTCGGCATTTAGTCATGCCGGGCACATGACCATGGAGACTCTTTGGACAGTGCTGGCTGTTCGACTTTGTAAGAAGATGAGCACCGCCCCCTAGAGTCAGAAACGAGTAGCACGTAGATGCAAAGGGAAACTTTACTTTTAAAGATGCACTATATCACCGTTTATGGAATAAAGTACAAACGATGGCTTCAGCAAGTTCTCTTTCCATATTAGCAATTGGGCAATGTAGTATCCTGAGTCAGATTTATTTTAACTATAATTTGTGGAATAAGTGGCAATTAGTCAACTGGGTTCAAATATCAGGTTAATTCACAATTTATATTTCATAAAATATCTGGATTTTCAACAAAACAACATCACATTATGGCTTAGCACAATGTGCAAATTCAGTTAATTTCTTGTCCTCTGACTCTCTCTGTATCCAATTGTATTTTTTTAAACAAACCTTCTGTTTGTTCATATCTGTACCTTCTGTTCATAACACTCAATCTTTTTCATCAGAATTCCAATAAATGATTACGTTTAAATAGGAATCTCTGCAATTCTATTTAAATTTTCAGTAAAACTTCTGGCAACAGTGTTAATAGTACTGAACAACTTTCTTACAGCTTAAAATTGTCTGTTATACATTTAGTTCCTATAATTGCAACAACTTATGATTGCAACAACTTATAACTCACCCTGTTAACAGATCTAAAGACTTAACTTCATATTATGCTGTGTTGAGCCAGGCAAGAAATCTACAACTTCGCTTGCATTTATTTTACATCAGTTGTTTGGTGGGAGGAACTTACTCACTCATTAAATAGTGTAAGTAAACATAGACCTAAGTAGGAGGCATGGTGCTCTAAAGTCCTGTTAAACAGCCTTCGTTATTTGTTGTAGGAAGCAAATTGTGCTCACCTCTGGGAAGCCCTTTATTTCTAGCAGCTGTGAAAAAAAATCACATTTGGTGAACAAAGGCCTCAAGGCCCATTTATGCCAAATTCCAGCACAGCTCGTAAGTACAAATTGTAACTCGAGAATTGGCAAATCTTAATGGATTGAAACAGGCTCCAAAACATTCCAGCCCACCTACTCAAAATATGTGCATTTATGGCAAAGCATTTGTTCCTTTAACATGCTCACATGTTGCCAGAAAAAGCAGAGTGAGAGTCATGCAGATTCAACTGTAATGAAAGTGAAAGTGGCAGAGAAAAGAGCAAGTAACCATCTGATACCTAAATTTCACCTTGGTGAAAATTGGTGAGGTACACTAAATCCAGGATTTTGTTAATTAGTTTCCTCATCAACACCATCACCCATTTTCCTGCAAATTGCTTGTGGCTTGGAAATTTTCTCTACCTGTATTTCATTTTATCCACAAATATGAGATGGCAGACTTTGTTGTTGTTCTTGTTGTTCTTGTTGTTCTTGTTGTTGTTAGTTGCAAAATCATGTCTGACCCATTGCGACCCCATGGAAGGCCCCCTCCAGGTCTTCCTGTCCTCTACCATCCCCCAGAGTCTATTTAAGCTCACGCTGACTGCTTCAATGACTCCATCCAGCCATCTCATTCTCTGTTGTCCCCTTCTTCTTCTTTTGCCCTCAATTGTTCTCAGCATTAGGCTCTTCTCCAGTGAGTCCTTCCTTCTCATTAGGTGGCCAAAGTATTTGAGTTTCAACTTCAGGATCTGGCCTTCTAAAGAGTAGCCAGGGTTGATCTCCTCTAGGAGTGACCAGTTGAATCACCTTGCAGTCCAAGGGACTGGCGGGCGTTTTATTTGGCACCATAGTTCAAAGGCCTCAATTCTTTGGCCTTCCTTGTGGTCCAACTTTCACAGCCATACATTGCAACTGGGAAAACCATAGCCTTGACTATGTGCACTTTTCTTGGCAGGGTGATGTCTCTGCTTTTTAGTATGCTGTCTAGATTTGCCATTGCTTCCCCTTCCCCAGGAACAAACGTCTTTTAATTTCTTGGCTGTAGTCCCCATCTGCGGTGATCTTGAGCCCAGAAAAATAAAATCTGTCACTACCAGGAATTGAGAAGGCCAGATACCATGATCTTAGTTTCCTTAATGTTGAATTTCAAGCCAACTCTTGCACTCTCTCTTTACCCAAATCAAGAGGCTCTTTAGTTCCTCTTCACTTTGTCACATTAGAGTGGTATCATCTGCATATCTGAGGTTGTTGATATTTCTCCTGGCAATCTTAATTCCAACTTGTGATTCATCTAGCCCCACCTTTCTCATGATGTACTCTGCATACAAGTTAATATAGGCAGTATACTTGTATACTGTTCTGACCAAGGCTTCCTGAGACAGTAACAATCACAAGCTGTTCCCAAAACCCTTTCTCTTTTATTTCAACAGTTGTGAATTATATGCATTCACAGCCCGTAATGAGTCCCAAACAGTTTGTGAATAGTCCAACAGAAGTCTGCCACAGTCTTTTGGGATGAGGCTGATAAACACCCAGCTTTATCTCCCTTGAAATGCTGCCAATGACTAAATTGCCAATTAGCTGTACAAGGCCAATGGAGCACAAGTCAACACGGAGTTTCAGAGTTTAAACCGACCAGAATGAACAAAGTTGCTTCCTGCAAAGGCTCATGTCCCTTTGCTCCTCCTTTATGTCTTATGGGAGTGGCCAATCATCTCCAAGACTTACTCCCAAGTTGCTCTTTTTGTCTTAACTGTTCTTGCCTTCTGGCAGCTCTGTGCAAGCATGCACTGGGAACCAGCTTCCCTCTTCCTCTGCCTTGCTGATGTCAGATTCTGGAGGCTCCAAATCCACATATCACTCTCAGATGGTCCTGGCCCCATCTCTGTGTTGGATGCAGATCCCTCACTTGAACCCTTCCCAGACTCCAGAACTGGCCCATGTTCCTCCCCACTGTCCAACTCTTCTACAAGCCGCCAGTGGACCACAACATATACAGCCTTGCTGAACTCCTTTCTCAATTTTTAACCAATCTGTGGTGCCATGTCCAGTTCTCACTCTTGCTTCTTGACCCACATATAGGTTTCTCAAGAGACAAATAAGATGGTCTGGGTATTCCCATCTCTTTAAGAACTTGCCACAATTTGTTGTGATCCACACATGGTGGACTAAGTGAATGCAAATGATCTAAGTTCCCTCTTATGAATGGAATTTTCAGTCTTCAACCTGATTACACAGATAGTGCTAGTGTCAATCTGCAAAACAACTTCAGCTGAAGCCATACTTACTTCTGCTGCATTTCTTGGTTGCCATTCAAGGGGGAGGGGGAGCATGTTGTGGGACTCAGCAAGTGGTGCTTCAGCTGGCTAGCCATAACATCTACCAGCCATCATGAGAACCAAGGTCATGTCAACGGATACTTGTTGAAGTTGAGTGGGAACCTACATCTGGACTAATAGGCCCACGTGACCTGAGAGACATAGGGAGTGTGGGAAGGTCTCATTCTTTTAACTAACCCTAAGCACGGGAATAATTTAGAGCTACCTTCACCTTTCTAAGTGTCAATATGATGTATCCAATAAATGATTTCTTGAACCTGAAGAAAGTGTCAGAGTCCGGACTTCCAGGAATTCATTACTCGGAATGATGACGGCTAGTATCCAGTATCACCTTTATTTTCAACTGTTAGAATGGATTCCAAATAGTCCCCAGAGTTATTTTGACATATGTTTATCTGCTTCATTTTAAAAAAAATGTTCCGGGACACTATATTACATATATTGGTATGTGATCAAGCTCCAAATTTCACCATAAGCTTAAAATAAGAATCTCAACCAGGTGATTTCTCAAAACAAAGCAAAAGTTTGGGTTATGATCTACTGTGAACAGCATTTATCTGTATGTGGTTTTTTTTTTTCAACACTGACAGCCAGAGAAGGCTGTGAGTCACAGATGAATAAATGGGTTAAAAACACTACCATGTTGCAGATCTTGATGCTTTATGCTTGATCGCTTCTCTGGTTATTCATTTTTACACCTGTCTTCTGGGAAAAATCAGTGAGATTTTGTCTACTGCTTCAGGGCCATCTTCACTCCTTATACCAACATAGGATTTGTTCTAACATGTATTACATAGCTAAGTGATTTGCAAGGAAAGAAACAAGACTGCTGATTTAAGACTATTTTCTTTAAAAAGAGAAGATGATGCTGGTTTCTATTGCAAATATGTCATCACTAAAAGAACAGCAACTCTATATTTCCCCCCCAAATATCTCTTTTTACTGAGGTTAAGTACATGTTGTTTCTTCCCCTTTCATTCCTATCTCATTTTGGCCCCATGTTAGCACATCAATCAGGTTGCATTCTTACATTCTGCTAAAATTAATCAAGAAGACATCTCAGAGATTAATTTAACAGTGATAAATCAGGCATAAATCCCCTATATCAGTTTATTAAAACTATATTAGGAAAAAAAACATTTTTTTCACTACAATTTTAAGCTTTTACCAAGATAAGATTTTGCTATTTATTTATTTTAACCTGTTGTGATGCTTCTAAATTAACTAGCTCACAACACTATTCTTACCAAGCAGAAGTCAAATTTAATTCTTTATGTGCCAAATCAATATCTTAAGTGTTCCAGGAATGCTTGGAGAGCACATGTGTCTCACAATCTGGAAAGGAGCAGTAGAGGGAGAGGAATTGGGCTGAGACTTGCAATAAGACTTTACAGAATGGTTAGGCAAAAGAATAATTCAGTTCCAGGTTGAAAATGGGTGAGTGTTAAGAAATCTGAGTGACAAAATAATTCTTTATGACAAGAAGGAAACCATAACATGTTATTTGGGAGGGAGAAATATTTATTCACATTTGTAAGTGTATATATATATATATTGACTTGTCTTTTGCATGTTTCACTTTCTCCTCCATTTTTCCATGCTTGTCTATTTACTCTACTTGTTATGTTTCTGTAGTTAGTCAACTTCATGTAAAATCTTTAAAAAATAATAATTATATCCACCAATTATATAAAATTCAATGCCAAGGTGAGGTTTTTGAGAGTAGAACCACAGTAGGTTATTTTGAACATTGTCTTCGGAGACAAAGTTTAAGTTTTAAGGCTTTTTCCACACTTAGAATTAATTAATTCTACTAATTCTAAATTGTCATTTATGTTCAGCCTTTTCTACAGCATGGAACCTTTTTTTTTTTTTTAACAAGGTGGCACTGAAATCTTATATTTTGATGATGTGGAGTAAGAGCTACAAAGAAAAAAAAATCATGGTTGTTGAAATGAAAGGGATTAGATTTTTGTCCAATTTTCTAGTCTCCAATCCAGGCCATTAATTAAAGTAGGAACTCCAAAATGAAAACTTTCATGCTCTAACACCTTCTTCTCCAAGTAGAGAACCATGCTGATTACAGTATCACCATGCAGTGATTGTAACAAGTAAAAAAAAAAAAAAAAGATTATAAAAATGTCAGGCTTCAGCAAAATGGTATTTCCAAATGAACTGAACTCTGGCCACTTTCACTTCTTTTCATTTTGTACCAGAGGTGGCATTCAGCAGTTTCTGACCTGTTCTGGAGAACCAGTAGCGGAAATTTTGAGTAGTTCAGAGAACTGGCAAATACCACCTCTGACTGGCCCCGCCCCCCATCTATTCTCTGCCTCCTGAGTCCCAGCTGATTGGCTGAGTCTCCTTTTGTTGCCCTGCACAAGAGAACAGAGCTGGAAAGCAGGTTAGTGGAGTGGGGAGGGAATGGGATTTTGCAGTAACCTTCCCCCAGGAGTGGGGAGGGAATGGAGATTTTACAATATCCTTCCCCTGCCATGCCCACCAAGCCACACCACACCCACCAAGCCATGCCCACAGAACCAGTATTAAATTTTTTTGAATCCCACCACTTCTCTATACTGTGAATTTGTGACAGTGTGTACTCATTTATGGGAGTTGCAGCCATACTTATCTGGAGGTTGAAGAGAATGGAATAGCCTCATTCTACTTCTACACAGAGTTATGATTACACTGAAACTATGGCTGAAATACTCCTGTAATTGAGAGCTGTTTAAAATGAAGTAAAATATAATTTTGGGAATATGAAAATAATGAGAACATTTCAACTTCTGAAATGGCTTGCCTCCAGAAGTTGTGGGTACTTCATCACTGAAGGTTTCCAAGAAGAGACTGGACAGCCATTGGTCTGGAATAATATAGGAGTTCCTGCTAGGGGTAGCGGGTTGGATTGGAAGAATTCCAATGTCCCTTCCAACCCTATTATTCTATGTTTTATGTTCTTAATAAGAATATAGATGAAAAAGAAATGAATAATGAAGATTAAGAAGATACTTCAATAGATCTTGTTAGAACAGTACTGAGTGCTCTTACTTAGGGCTTATGTAATGTGAAGGCATTTTGATGCGATTCCTTGAGAACTTGCACATAAAACTTAAATTTTGCTGTTTATTTATTTATTATTTATTATTTCATTAAGCTTTTATTTTTATGCTATCCCGCTAGTTCTCTCCCATTTGAGTACCAGTTTATATGGATGCAAGATGAGATAATGCAAATAGGAAATGCAGATGCTTCCAGATTCCAATCTTCTGGACATACCATTTGGCTTCTCCTTAACCTACTAGAAGACCACCCATTTTAAAACTTGCTTTTAATTTGTAATTTGTGTTTCACTTTTCACTTTGTACAGAATAATTATAATTATTTGATGAATATTCATGATTCAAGGTCAATTGCCTATTAAGCTTTTCTCAGGGTAAATACAAATATCAGTTACTGAGGCACAGTAATTAGCAGCATTAAACTAACTTCTATGGAGGATGCTAAATTCAATGTTATAATTTATATGCGAAGATTCATAGTAGTGAAAATCAAGTTGTAAATTTCAGTCTTTATTCAGGATTTGGCTTACTCAGTAGTACCAGTAGATTTCGGACAGGAATTTTTAAAAATATATTTATTCATTTTCTATGCTGCCTGTCTCACTGTCAAGTAACTATGATTGCCAACAAGAATGAAGCCAAATACTCATAGATCATTTCCTACTACAGTACATAAGTATTTATATAAGTCTATGCTCCAAGATTTAAACTCTTATTTTTCCCCTTGATCTCATATTTCCAAGTCAACATATGTTTCTCTTGGGAAGTACCTGACCTACATTGACAAAATATCATACATCTCTTTGTTGATTCTTACCTCACTACCTTCTTTAATTGATTGGTGACATAAGAATCCTACAAGTTATGGGGCCAGGCTATCTGCAGAACTGCCTCTTTCTTACTGTATCTCTTGAGCCCAGCAGATCTAGTAGATACGCCATGCTCTGGGTCCATTCCATCAATCAATGTCATCTTGGTGGAGCCTGGAGTTGTGCTTTCTCTGAGATATTGTGGAAGAGCATGCAGAGCTGGGAGGCAGAGTTAAACATGCAATCAGCTTCAAATCATTGCGTTCCTACAAGTGGTCCAACTCCAGCTGCTCCTGATGATTATCTGGCAGCAATTTAGTATTGAACTGTAGTTGACCAGATTCTTCTGTATAGGCTTGAATAAATTTTCTATGCTGCAATCTAATGAATGGTCCAGATCCTTTGTTCTTGACAGATATTAATCTAGGAATGCTGGGTTCATTGTTGTGGACTGAGTAGCCATATAAACCATTTAAATAATTAAAAAACAAATATGTGTGATTGCAAGATTTTGTATATATTAGAAAGAAAACAATATACTGTAGCCTTTTATTGTTTTGTTTTGTTTTGATTTTTTCCCATAACACCATCATCTTAGTAAAGTAGAAATTAAAACTGAAAGAATCCCATCTAACAATCTGCTTTAAAAGGCTATATTCTTGGTTAAATGAAAAAGGATGCCTCAAATATTTCTCAAACATTTTGCAAGCAAGCTTGCAAAAATTAAGATCAACAGTGATCTCTCTTAGTGTAAAATTCAATAAAAGTATTCAATTTAAATACGCAATATTAATTTTCAGCAGTAGAGAAACACTTATCTTGGGGTTTGGGGTCATTTAGCCAGATTAAATAAACAACATTCTCTGTCCTAGCATAATGTAATGCTGCTTTTAGCATCTATTAATTTTTAATTTAAACAGAAAAATGGGAAGTGATATGGGATGTATTCCCTCATTACCTTAATGTTTTTCTCCCTCTCTGGAAAATCATCTATCCTCATGTTACTTTCTAATTTTCTTTCAGATAAAGCCAGGAGCCAAATGCAGGAAACTATCATTTCACTCCAGACTGCTTCTATTTTGTGATCCCCAAGTAAACTTTTCTCCTGAAAATTTTCCTTCAAAATAAACAGAGTGTTGGAAAACCTGGGGAGTTGCAGACTGGTGATATTGCAAGACAAGATATTCACACAAGGATTCCTTATTACAAAGTGGACCTTTCTCCTCCTATACAAAAATATTTGATATTTTAATTGAAAACAATCCCTTGTTTACCACCAAGATGAAAATGATAAAACTTCAAATTTGTGGTATAAAAATATCAGGAATTGTGATCATCTCACCTGAAAGCCCCAAAGGAATCAACCTTATTGTAAGCTTTCTCTTAAATGATCAGTTATTGTCCAGGAAAATGTAGCCAACGAGTGCAGGAAACCAGTGCAGGGAATTCTCTACATCATTCCTTCTTCAAGTACCTTCCATTTACGTTCAACCCATTTCCTTAAAAGACAATGCTTTTCCATTGAATTTAATACCAACAGTTAACAAGAGAAGAAGAAACAGAGAAAGTTTGGTTGCAGCACTCTATTTTGGAAAGTCTGGTCTTTTGTCAGTATTTCACACTTGATTTCCCTGACCTGCCTCACCCAAAGTTCCTACATCTATTGCTGTTTTCCACATGTCAGCTTCTTGGGATTACACCAACTTTGTTTGATGGAGATTTCATGTGAGTAAAACTGTCAGTGCTGGAGACTTCTCAACTCAAGACGAGGCACTGAAACCCCAAAGAGGATAACTTGGGCTTCAACTTGGTCTACTGTACAACTCTACAGTCCAAGAAGTAGCTGTTTCTGTGTATCATTCTGACAGGAGGCCTGAAGGGTTGTTCATTCACCAAGGTGAAGGTTTTGTCCACAGAAAAGCAGTCTTTGAGGAGGAAAAAAACCAGTTTGGGCAGTACATAAAGCCTTAGAGAACTAGGGCAAGAAGAAGAGCAAGGGGCAAAGGAGACTGGATGCTTGAAAACATCCCTTTAGTCATCAAGTGGCTGTTGTGCCATGAAACCAAACTGATCTGTCATCTCCAATATCCTTTTATTTTATCCTGCTGTCAGGTGAGGAGAGGGCAGTTGGCAGCAGCTGTGTTAATTTAGATGTGACAACGTTAAAAAAAAAGGAGAGAAGGAGGGATGAGGAGAGAGCACCACAGCTGAGAAGAAAACAGCCAGCGCCGTGGGGATAAACCTGAAGTTTCAGAAATGTGGGAATCTTGGAAATAGTTCTTTGGTTTTGCAGAAGCAACTAAAGACATGTGGGAGGAAATGTGGGCTTGAAGATTTGAATGGAATATTCAGTAATCCTTGGTGACAAAGCATCCTGCTCTTCAGGTACATGATTTTTCAAAGGAACAGGGCTTCCTTCTGAAATTCTTTTCATCTGAATGTATGCTAGGTGAGGAACTGTCAAGTTATCAAAGTTTCTTTTTCTTTAATAGAGAATTAGTATTTTTTTTAATTTCCACATTTTAGGAAAAGAAAGTTGTGGTTTCATTTCCTCTTTGCACTGATACAACTTCAAATCACATTGACTGCATTAATTTTTTTGGGGGGGAGAGATCAAGATGTACTATTCCCTTTTTTAAAAATTGCAGTAGATGGTTGAGGCTTAGCTGAGAATGTGCTAGTTGCCTACTTAATTAGGAACATTTGGGTAGCCCTCTGCAGGATTCAGTTGTCTTGAAGTGTAAAATTTTCCTACCCCAATAGACATGTGAAAATATAATGCTCTAATTATTTGCTAGTGGCTGATTTAATTTCTTGAATATTAGATTCACTGTTTTAATCTGGTGTTTCACTGGGGTGAGGCAACCAACCAGAATGCAAAATAAATCTTAAAACTAAGGCTGCAGAATTTAATTGACTGAGCAGGTTAATACATTTATTCTTTTTCTGTAATTATTAACTGAGGCCCTAATTAAAGGTATAGAAGAGAAATATTCATGAAAGTTACAGATAGAAGGCACCACCTTAGAAGTTCCATCCTTTAGAAGAAAAAGCATTAGTGAGAATAAATAAATAAGCCACCTTTTTTTTCCTCATAAAGGAGAAGTTTCTTCTAAGGTATTGCTCACCAGCATGGATGATATCATCAAAACAAGGTGAGTGTTTTTTTTCACTTGGCCATTTTTTATATGTATCTCTATTTTTGCACAGTTAAATAATTAACCATATGACATGTAGGGGACATTGTGAGTAATTAAATATGGCAATTACTTGATTACTACCGGTAGTTATAAAAGCAGAGTTCCCATTAAAGGAAATGTGGGAGGACATCTGTGATTCATCATGAAAGGGATTTGGAAAAGTTGGGTTGAGATTTCTCTCTAAATTTCTCTGCACAACATGAAACTGCCTATTCTAGCTTAATGAGTCAAGGGAGATCTTGATGGATTGGGAATATTGATTTAATTTATTTATTTGTCAAACATGTACAAGATAACAAGTATAGGTATGAATATAAACATGAACAAAGAAAGTAAATACAGATGAATGGGGACAGTAAGACAGGGATGGTAGGCATGCTGGTGCGCTTATGCACTCCCCCTTTAAGGACCTCTTAAGAATGGGGTGAGGTCCACCGTAGACAGTTTGAAGTTGAAGCTGCGAGGGCTTGAGGCTGTAATATGGGTTGATCCACAGTGAAGCCTGAATCTAGTTCAACTTGGAACATTTTGGAATGGTTACTCATCAAAGGCAGACTCTCATTTACTGCATGCTTCATTTATCTCAAGAAAGGACACAAAGTGTCAGTCATGCACCCTCACAAGTTTAAACTAGATTCTTTGGATGTTACTTAGATATGAGAAGCATCATAGAAGGAGCACAGCAGGGAAGAGTATTGGGTAAAGTGACAGGTCTGTCCCCAGTTCAGAGTGAGTCTGGGACCTGGGAGACTTTGGTTACAGTCCAGTCTCAGCAATGGAGATTTTATTGCATAACTTTGGGACAGTCAGCGACTCTTGAGCCCAGAGGATTGTGGCTGTGAGAAAAATCAGAGGGGAAGAATGTCATGTTTCCTTGAGAGGGAAGATAGGGTATGAATGTAGCAAACTAATAAATATATTACAATACAATTCCCACTGTAATGAAAGAAACATAGAGCTTGTGTTAGATTTTTTTAGACCTTCTGGCAAGAATGGAATTCATTTCCCAAATCAGCATGTGGAACAAAGAATACGAATCAGAATGGAGCACACAAAGACTTGTTTAAATCACTACTTCTAAAGGTTAGATCTGATTCTTGTACTGGGAATGTAGGGTCTGTGTGCACATCATATACATAAATACCACACTCTCCAGGTTAGGTAGGTAGGTAGGTAGGTAGATACCATGTTTAATTTTTACCTGTGCACTCTGGAGTGGGCAGGGTCTTAATTAGGGCTTAATTTGGGGGTAGGGCTTATATTGGGTGCACGTGTAAAAATCAAGCTAGGACTTACATTCAGGGTAGGTCATATTTTCGGGGAAACGAGAGAGAGAGAGAGAGAGAGAGAGAGAGAGAGAGAGAGAGAGAGAGATAGACAGACAGACAGACAGATAGATATATGATATAACCCCCCCTTTCTCTCCCCACAAACATTCACATGCTTTCTTTAACCAAATACAGTTTGGTGGACAGTTTACATCCTTTTCCAAAACTCATGCAAAGGATCACCTCTTTACCTGTGCTCTCCTCTCCCAATCACAGCTATTCCATTACTATCTTATTTCAGGGACCAAGGTCAAACCTCTTAACAGAAATGGCATTTGCACTTCCATCTCTTACAGCAGTTCAAATGGTAAATATCTCATTAAATCTGGTGGGAAGAGCGTTTGTGGTCCCCAAACCCTTTGATGTTAAAGGCCATGTCGTTAACATGGCCTTAAGATTCTGCTTGAAACTTTCAAGCAGCCCATCAATTTACAGCTAATAGGAACTTTGATAAATGCTTTTTAGCTCTAGCTGGCCACTATAATTGTCACCTCTGCTGACAGGCACTGAATGGCAAAACAAGGCAAATTCTATTCTGATGTCTTTGGAGGGTGAAAGATAACTTATTCTGGAACACATTTTAGTAAGACATTTGCTGAGGATGTCGTACTTCTAAATTCACTTTCACTGCAGTAACATCTGATGAAACATATTGTGTTTCCAGGACATCTGTATGACCCTGTCACTCCCATGTCATCCAGTCACTGAATTTCACATTTTTATGAGGTGTTTCAAATCACCATAAGTACCACATCACTAAGCATTATAAAAGGTCAGGCTGAAAAATATAGTTAACCCTCACATATCCCTTGCCTCCTTTTTGGGGTGGTTTCTGCTAGATCCCTTTTATTTCATATTTTACAAGTAGATATTCTGCTACTATCCCTATAGTTTGCAACAATGATTAAATATCAATCTGAACACACAAGAATCCAATTTTAAGGCTAGAGCATTTATTGTCTCTCTTTAAAAACCTGATATGTACCCAGCAGCCTGATACGGGCAAGATTACCCCAGATTAATAATTATTTTAAGTTCATTATTCCAGTGAAGGCAGATGTTTACAAAGCTCATTAGTTAGCTAAACCAACTTTGTTTCATAATTGCTGAATTACTGGAAATTAAATTGTTCAGATAATGTTCTTGCTGCCCAACACATTACTAATTCAGTATTGAGAGATGAAAAGTCATTGAGAGTAATTGAAATACTTGATATGGGAACAGGTGTACAAAGATGTTCACACTAATTGCTTAATCAGAAAACAATAACTAGTGCTATTAACCCTCTTGCTGATTTTTTCAAATGTTTATTAATCTAGGCACCTGTGTTATTGTGGAACTATTTTAAAACTTCTACAAAACTATACTATGAGTTATAAATTTACAACGGGGAAAGCATTATTTCTTGATCAGTGTTCCTGAATTAAACACTAACATGATTAAAAGTGCCTGTGATGGTAATTGCAAGCTTTTCAGCTGTTTATATATAATTGTTAAAATTTGCACAAAGTCATCAAACACGTGCATTTCAATTTAAAATTCCAGCTTCTGATTTTCCATATGTCTGGTAAGTTATCATATGAATGAACCAAGCAAATTAAGCAAAATCCAATTTGAATACTTTTCTGATGATTCATATGAAGAAAAGGTGCTTGGAAGTTGTCTGATATAATTAGTTAAAAATCTACTTTCCTTGTGGATTCAGAAATCCAGTTTGGTCTTTCTTAACTCTTAAGCTTGTATTACTACTAATAAAAATCATATAAAGAATCAAAGTACATTAATCTGTCTTCCTCTGTCTATACTTTGATCAGGATGGGAATGAAGTATTTGTATGGAATGAACTGAATAAAGATATGTTGACATCTGTAGTAGTAGAATGAAGACATTGCATGTATAAAATCATCTGCCATCTGTAGGTGAGACCATAAAAATCCCTGCTTCCAATTCTGAAAGTTTAAAATCAGTCAGAACTGGGTAAGGTGAACTGATGGCATAACTTCTTGTTTTCCAAATTTATATTGTATCAATCAAGTGGGAGTTTAGAGTCTACAGAAGAGTAATAAATTGATAGCTGCTCCTTTCAAACTGTAGTTCAGCTCAAGCAATGGCCATTTCTTAGTAGCAGAACATCTGGAGATTGGATAGGAACTGCTTTCATGGACTGAATAATAGAAAAAAATGTAATGTTTCATATTCAGTTCCAGAAACAATCTGGAGATGACCAGAATAGCCCACACTCTCTACAGCTCTTTAATGTAGATGTATCTTTTCTGGAGATCTCATTCATTCTGTCATATTTATATCCCATTTTAACTTCACAAGAATAGGACTGCATACATAGTAGTACATTCTCCATTTTTCTGCCCAGTTTAGACTGAGAGTGAGTGACTGCTCAGGAGTCACTTAATGAATAGCCTTTCTTTGCTTCTTTTTAAAACATAGCTTATATTAAAGATTTTTTTAACAGAATAAAAGCCACAAGAGAAAATAAAGAGTACAAAAGTATAGTGAGTAGGGAAAAGAAAAGCAAATATAAAAAGTCATAGAAAAAGAACAGAAAGAAAAAGGGAAAAATTATTATAAAAAAGTGACTTCTAACCTTCTTGATAACAGCAATGGATGGATGGATGGATGGATGGATGGATGGATGGATGGATAGATAGATAGATAGATAGATAGATAGATAGATAGATAGATAGATAGATAGATAGATAGATAGATAGATGATGATAGATGATAGATAGATGATAGATAGATGAGATAGATGATAGATAGATATGTGTCTGTGTAATTCATAAGTTTTGTTTCTTTTTTCTTTTTTATCTAAAAGTCCATAAGAGTTCTGTAGTCTCTAGATGTAATGGTACTGGAAAAGGCCTTGGGAGACAGAGCAAAATGCTGCTGCCTAGAGAAAGGTCACGTAAGAAAAGGCATATCCCATAGCTAGTTAGGAGGCAGAATTAAAAGCTCAGAAGCTCCCACACCACTCTGTCTTAATTCTCAGTCCATAAAACAGACAGTGGAGATTTGTAGTTTCAGGTTTGCAAAATTCTGTTAATGTAGCTTTACCACATACCAGAAACTATCTGGTCATGTTTCCTACCAGTCCTAGTCTACTTGATAAGGCTGACACCACAATTTACCTAATGAATGTCCATGCTGAAGTTGGATTCACAGTTGAGTCTCCCTATTCTTAATTCATAATTTTGCCCTAGCTTTCCATGGCAAATATTCTTCAATCCCCCCCTCTCTCTTTTTTTTTGCAAAGCAAATGCAAAAAAACAGTAAATTTTCTTTGAGCCAAACTCAAAGTCCAAGAATTTTTGCAAGACTTTATTCTACCTCTGGCTTTCAGGCAGCCAGGGCTACTGAGATGAATGTTAATAGTTTCACTTTCTGTTATGCTTCTATTTTATTCATACAATGTTCTGTTTCTTTATATATGAAGTGGCTGCCAGAGTCAATAATAAGTGTACAAGCATACTTAGTTAAGTTAACACTATCACAAATCAGGAGTCATTAGGATGCTTTTGGTAACTATTTATGTAGAAAGATCTGGCATTTCTTAGAATACGGTGATGTCCTTATGCCACCACATATTGTCAATAGGTGCATTTTTTTCAAATAATGACTGATTCTGCTATTTTTTGAGAGCATATGCCACACAACAAAGCAATGCAGTAAGCTGGCATTTTGAACATGATTGGCATCCTGGTTGGAAATATCTGATTATTCTTCTAATAGCTAAATAGCGAATATTGTAAGCTATTTGTTTACTAGAAGGGGCTGGTTCCAGTTGTCACCAGAGCTTTTAATTAGAAAGTGGAATGATAGGTTATAACAGTTGGTGGGAGTAACATTTAAAAAAAACCAAAAGGCTTCTAGGAAGTCATTCTCACTCTCCCTGGGAACAGTGCTATTCTGATTTGAAAGGGGGAGAAAACTCAATTGGCTAGAGCTTCATTTTCAAAGCAGAGAGCAGTTCTTTTATGTGGGTATGGAAATGGGAGACTAACAACACAATTGAACAGCATGAGCCGAATAAATGGACACTATTAACCATATCATTCCAGCAGTCTCCACAGCGGCCATAATGTCTCAAGAGTATGTGAAAAGTAAATGAAATAGAGTAGTGATTACACTGATTACAGCATTTCTAAATATGTTAGGATCTATTTTTGCTTCAGCAGCAACTGTAATTATGCTTCAAAAATGCCACACACTGAGCTGCTTCATTCTTACGGCATTCCTCCCTTGCTCATTTATTTCAACTAATACCAGGTCCAATCTCATACTCAGTTGAGCATCATCTTCCACTTACTAAGTAACAACAGGGCAATGCATGTAAGGGAATTCTGCTTCGTCTCTTTTTGTGTTAAGACTCAATCCCCTTGAATTAATGTAAGGCAAGGGTAATCAGGCATTACTCTTGCCCCCACTCAGCCCATGAAAGGCTGGTGACTTAATTTCAAAACTCTTTAGAATCTAACAATTCAAGCCTGACTTTTCTGAAATCACCTGGATGAAAAGGAAGGAGGGAAAGGGGAATGGGAATGGGGAGGGGAGGAAAGGGGAGGAAAGAGAGAGGGGAGGGGAGAGGAGAAGAAAAGGGAAAAATGGGAAAGGAAAAAAAGGAAAAAGGAAAATGAAAAGAAAGGAAAGGAAAGGAAAGAATTGATGTTTCCTAGTTCAGAAGAATCATCTCAATATGTCACAACTTGTCAGATGCAAATGACCAGAGCAAATTATCAACAGTGAAAGTCAGAAACTTTATTGTTTATCACCTATGCTACAAGAATCTCACCAGGCTGCTTGGCTTGTCCTGGGAACAAGCAGATTCATAGCTTCATGGATCTTAGGAGAGGCCAAGTTTATGCCACTTGTAGCTGTGCAAGGATTCCAAGCTAGGTCCTCACTTGACCCCTCCTTCCAGCTTAGCTAGCAGTTTCCCAACACAACTGCTTCCCATGGCTTTGAAGATTGCAGCAAAATATCATTTGATTCAGAAAGGAAAAAAGGAAAAAGTGCAGACTTTGAACTCAGATGTTGTAAACTGTAATAGGCAGATCTTTTATTATGTGTTCATTGTAATTTGTACAAAAGTAACAAATATAGCAGAAAAATGTCCATTCATTTTTTTGTCAAGAAGCTAGTTCTTGAATAAGAGTTAATAATTAAAGAGGAATATGTAGAACTCTAACATATATAGACAGCAAATGTAGAATCTATTTTAGGGCTATCATTGGTTTTCATGTAATCCAAAATGTCTTAATTCTTTAAAAAGGTGTTAACTCTGATTTAGGATGTGTAGGAAAGACGGCATTTTGTTGTAACTAAGTGGCAAATTTAATGAAATTGACCATGAATTAACTACAATTCTAAAATCTCAGTTACAAATCACTTGTCTAAGATTGTCTACACATTCTATGTAACTCTCTGCAAAGTTTGCCTCCAAGGAAAATTTGAATATTGGAATATTCTTTATGGGCCAAGTGTGATTGGATGCACAAGGAATTTGTCTCCAATCCATAAGCTCAGTATACATACAAACAATAAAGTAATAAGTCATAGATTATAAACGATAAGTTACAATCATAAATCATAAGATACAAATGAAGGAAACGACCAGGCCTCATTAATGAATGGAAATATATAAGAAAACTAACATAATGGGTTCAGCTATAAATGCAGGCAGCTGGGAATGGATCTAACCTGTCTTGCAGGGCTAGAAGAATTTACATTCTGACATACTGTACAATCTGCAAAGAATAGCATTTAGACTTATATACTACCCCATTGAGCACTCTCTGGGTGGTTTATAATGTTGGCATTATTTGCAAATTGCCCACAGCAATCTGGGTCCTCATTTTATCAACTTCGGAAGGACGGAAGGCTGAGTCAATCCTGAGCCCAGAGGTGGTATTCAGCAGGTTCTGGAGAACCGGTAGTGGAAATTTTGAGTAGTTCGGAGAACCGGCAAATGCCACCTCTCACTGGCCCCTCACCCATCTATTATCTGCCTCCCGAGTCCCAGCTGATCAGATGGGTCTTCTTTCGTTGTCCTGCACAGGAGAACGGAGCTGGAAAGGAGATTAGTGGGGAGGGGAGGGAATGGAAATTTTGCAGTATCCTTCCCCTGACATGCCCACCAAGCCACGCCCTCAGAATCGGTAGTAAAAAAAAAAATTGAATCCCACCACTGCTTGAGCCCCATCAAGATTGGACTCCAAGCTGTGGCAGAGTTTAGCTGCAATACTGCACTTTAACCACACTCTGTCACTCTGTCACTCTGTCCTACAGAAAAGTTGTACAAAAACAATGATATAGTAAGGCAGCTAGATGTAGAGGAAAAAAACGAACTTTGCAGCTGGTGTTTTCCTCATTTAGAGGCTTCTAGCCCCCATCAATGTGAAGAAGTAGTGCTTCTGCATGTTGTGGTATATTAGGAGGGATGTAAGTGCATGTGTGATATGTGTGTGTGTGTAATGTGTGTACATGCACCTTCCTCTGTATAGATTTTTCTTAGGGCACATCTTTAACAGACAAAGGTATCCATATCTGAAAGCAAGACAAGAAGTAATGGATGGAAACTTTGATCAAGAGAGATCCAACCTAAAACTAAGGGGAAATTTCCTAATAGTGGGGACAGTTAATACTGGCCTACCTCCAGAAGTAGTGGGTGTTCAATCACTAGAGATTTTTAAGAAGAGATTGGGCAGCAATTTGTCCAAAATGGTATGGGGTCTCCTGCTTGAGCAGGGTTTGGATTAGAAGACCTCTAAGGTCCCTTCCAAGTCAGTCTATTATCTCTTCAAAAACAATATTAAAAATCCAAGGCCTCAGCTAGAGCTTATTCTTTTACCTTAGAAGACACTGATCCATGAAGGCAATTGCTTCTGTCTACAGTTAATTACAATGTTGTAATTAGTTGGTTGAAAATGCAAGTAGTTTATCTGTGCTTCTGATCCTGAGAGGCTATACAAGGACCAGAGAAAATGACAACCAGGCCTACTGAAAATTCACATTGTAATAAAACTTTGGAGAAACACAAGGATATAAAAGAGTTTATTTGTTTTCTCAAATGGGGAGAGAAAAAAATAAGGTTAATTTTCCTTCCTTTTCCTATCTGACCATAATTACTCTGAATTTTTCATAGTGTAGGAGCTCAATATGTAATAAATTACAGCTTATGTTGTCCATATTTTTGAAAGACAAACAGACACATTTTATTTATTTGGACATACGGGATTGCACAACTAAAATAGAAAAGCAAAATAAAATCCGTGAAAGGCCCCTGTCTCAAAAAAAAACCTGACGAGTGAGTAGGCAGGCAGACAGACAGACAAACAGGCACTCCAAAGGAGTTTAGAAGAGAACAGTTTAAACAGTTCTCTGTTTAAAATAACATCACAACAATAAAACCAATCAGTAACCCAAAGAACAAAGGTATTTTTAAAATAGCATAGGAAAAATAGCAAGACACACAAAGATAGTCTGGTCCTGATATAGCTTTTATTCTATAAATGCCTGGACAATTGACATTCTGTCTTTTGGACTGTCATAAACACCTTCATTAGTGCTTAGTGAAGAGCATGGTGAATAAAAGTCCTGAATCAAAGAACAAAACTAAAACCTGCAGCAGTGAGCTCTTAAAATGACTTATTGGAATTGCAGAACAGGAAGTTTTGAAGGGGGTTTCATCACCAGGACTGTAGGTACTCAGTGTGATCATTCACTTTTAGATGATAGCAGGGAGACTGCTGATGTTAGGAACTGTTGTTTGATTCCATAATGGATGGGTCGTAGGCTAGAGCAGTCCAAGTTTGAGGCAGACAAGAAAAAATGTACTAGGCAAGACCCGTTGGGTCTCCAGCAAGGAATAATATTTTCACAAAGATTTCAAAAGTCAAAATAGAGGAATTGATTGACCAAAGACAGTTGCACAAACCCAACCTCCACTATTTAAAAATAAATAAATAAATAAAAGTCATCTTCAGGATGAATTGCCTGAATGAAGACCATTCATGCAGTTTCCTTGGCAGTCGTTTGCCACATCCCCTGTTCTAGGAGTTGTTATTTTTTACAAAATTGGGAGTCATGTCTATTAGCAAGTAACAGTTGACATATATATGGTACATCTTGCAGTCATGTTTTGTTATGTTTCCAGAGTCAATCTAAAATTAATTTTTAAGTATTTATTTAAAAGATCTGTTTAAGGAGATTAAAGTTCAGGCTCTCCTGTATATTATTTGCCAAAAATCAGGACAAACTGAACATTTAATTATTGTGTCCTCAGATGTTGATAATCATGAGAGATCAAATATACAGCTTGGCTGATTCAGAAAGTATTTTTAATAGGGTGCTGTTAAATTATGGAGCTAAACATTATTAGATATATTTATTCATGAAAGCTAATTTGATATGTTACAAAATAAGCCAATACATGGTGTAACCTCTTGCAGTCTAATTTTCATGGATGAGCTCTTGCATACTTAATATCTTTTGAGGATATATTTTAACCTACTCTAATTACTGCTTTCATCTTATTTTGGATGGAGGAAGACATAGGTGTTTGGGCTGAAATAATTTAATAAAATTATTAACGTACATGGGAAGTAAATCTAGCTTATGTAACTGGAATTTTTTAATGTACACAGCCTAATCTAGAACAGCTATTTCAGTAGCTGTTACATGTGTCTTGTAGAAATTTACATCATAAATATCAGATGTAGCAACAAACTAGTCTTCTGACTACAACTGAACTATTTTTTTTGTCTGTTGCATAATTTCTTTATTTGATTTCTTTCCTTTTTGATGATTTTCAGAAAAAGTTAATTGTTATAAATCAGAATATTTCATATTTTTAATACATTCTACTTTGGCCCATGAGCTTTCAGGATAGCTATTCAAGCTTGTGGACATCATTACAACTTCAGTTTATATTCCAAGAATATGGTTCAAGATTCAGTACTGCTTGGTAATAAGCCAAAGAAGACCTGTGCTTTTTTTTTTTTTTTTTTAATGGGGACATTCTAGATTTGAAATTTGAATGAACATGGAGTGTCATAAAAAGAAAAGAAAACAAAGCAAAATCCTTTAAAACTTCTGTGTGTCCATAGGGGCAGGAAATGCATATGTTAAATGAGCATTAATATGAAATGAGCACATGCTTGAAAAATGAAACTCTCCATTTTTCTGTATTGAGATTCATAGAAGTAGACAGGCGAGCTTTTACAAAAGTCCGATAAGAATTCTTCAATTAAGCCAACTATTTTAATATTCTTAAGTGCCCAGGATTACGAAAACCCTTCACTGGGTCCCATAGCTTTCTATTCTTTTCTAGGTGCTGGAGAAATTGAAAGAAGAGACTTTTGAGAAGTTTTTATTAATGTAACTTTGTCAAAATATTCAGTTCTATGAGCATTGTGTCTCTTCTCATTTGTTAATGAAATCATTCTTCAACAAAGTATACTAGTTAATTGCTGTAGTCTAAATTAATTAATTGTGTTGTCTTTCATATCACAGAATCAGATATCAAAACTATTGGATTTTGATGTACAGAAACACAAAAACAATGACAGATTTGTGAAAGTATTGTCTCTTCTAATTTTCTTTCACATACAATTGTAATCCAATCCAATGTCAAAAAAATCTCTTTAACAAAGAACATTTAAAAAAAAAAAAAATTCACTGTCATTCTGGTCTTCTAAAGCATTATATTTAGATGAAGTTGCCAATGTTCCTGTATGCCACTGTCATCTTTTCCATGTTTTAGCATGAATTTTATGCAATGGCTTTATTTAAATTTTAATTTTAATATATAAAAGGAAAGGTGCAGAAGGGTGGTTGATGTGCCACATTCTTAAGCAAAATAAGAGTGCCTAAGGAAATTGGAACGTAATTTAGATGCATCTAATAAAATGTAGTGAATTAAATTACAAATGAATCTCTCTGCAAGAATCAGGAAAGGTAGATTCTTTAGCACAAACTGTAGGAAGGTTCTCATTTTGGTAAACACAAAATCCAGCTTTAAAATGCATACTATCTATATCCTGTAATTATTTCTTTTGAAGAACTAGTGAAGAGGGTTCAGGTGACCAGTATGGATTTAATTACAACAAAATTAGATATTCATACCCAGGGATGTCCAACTCTTAGCTAAAGATCCCTTTTCCTTGTTGAACAATTGATTTGAATATTTTTTAAGTTATTGAACATTCAACATGCTAGGACACGTACAAAATTTAACAAAACTCCAGATATAATTATCCAAAGAACACATTTATTAGGTTAATGATATGTATTTCCAAGTAGTTACAATTATTTAATTTTATTAAAGTTTTGGATATCATTATCCCCCCCTCCTCCTCCTCCTCAACTATTATCATCAAGACAAAGTTAAAATTCCATAAACTGGCCTTTAGAAAAGAATAGACACTGAATGAAGACTCTACTCTTCTTCTACTCTTCTTCTGATGGCATTTTTAGAAGTATCATGTTCCCTTCCTTCTCATCTACTTATCTTTTACTGAGGTTTTTTTATTTATTTTATTTTATTTGGTTTGTCAATTGCTTACAAGATAATAGGTATAAGTAAAAACATAGTTATCAATACATGGATGCATATAAGAAAAATAAAAGAAACAATAGGACAGGGACGGTAGGCACGTTGGTGCGCTTATGCACGCCCCCTACAGACCTCTTAGGAAAGGGGTGAGGTCAATAGTAGACAGTCTAAGGTTAAAGTTTTTGGGGTTTGAGGAAAAAAACACAGAGTCAGGGAGAATATTCCAGACATTGACCGCTCTGTTGCTGAAGTCATATTTCCTGCAATCAAGTTTGGTGTGATTAACCTTGAGTTTGTATCTATTGTTTGCTCTTGTATTGTTATGGTTGAAGCTGAAGTATTCATTGACAGGTAGGACATTGCAATGTATGATTTTATATACTATTCTTAGATCGGACCGAAGGCGGTGTAGTTCTAGGTTTTCTAGGTCTAGAATTTCAAGTCTGGTGGCATAAGGCAGGGGTCCCCAACCACCGGGCCGCAGACCGGTACCGGTCCGTGGATCACTTTGTACCGGGCCGCAAAGAAAATTAAAAAAAATGGCGGCTTTCTTCGCCTTCGGTGAATTCTGCTGGGATCAGGGATCAAGGACACAAATGAAAGAAGGGGAGGGAGGAAGCAACCAAAGCCTGTCCTGCTCTCTGGCTCAGTGGCTTTGGTTTCCTCCCGCCTCATTCCTCTCTCAGTTGCTCTCTCGCTCCTCCACCAGCCCAGGAAGAAACTGCTTCAAAGAAGCCGGCAGGGTGGCTTTTCCTGTCAGCGCAGCTCCTCCGAAGCGCCCGTTCACCCCCACCCAGCCGCCCGTGGTTCAATCCAATGCTCCGTTCTGCCTGCCTGCCTGCCTTCGTTTCTGGTTGTTTGGGAGCAGCTTCGGCTGAGAATAATAACTATTCGCCTCTTTTTATCAGCCGAAGCTTCTCCGAAACAACCAGAAACGAAGGCAGGCAGAACGGAGCACTGGATTGAACCGCGTGTGGGCGGCAGGGTGGGGGTGAACGAGCGCTTCAGAGGAGCTGTGGCGACAGGAAAAGCCACGCTGCCGGCTTCTTTGAAGCAGTTTCTTCCTGGGCTGGTGGAGGAGCGAGGGAGCGACTGAGAGAGGAATGAGGCAGACACCTGAGGGAGGGAGGGAGACACCTGAGGGATGGGGCTGAGGAAGGCAGGGCCGAGAGCCGTGGGTTGCCGCCGCTCAGCGCTCAGTTTTGAAGGCACTCCTCAGCCCGGCGCATTTCCTGAATCTGCAGCTGAAACCCTCTGTTTTAATGTCCCAATAGAAGAGAATATCTGTCGCTCAGGGTTGCAATGAGGAGGCATTGGCGCTCCCTGAACTTGGTGGTTTGCTGGCAGACGTTTTATTACCCGACTAGGTAACAACATCAGATGTTACCTAGTCAGGTAATGAAACGTCTGCAAGCAAACCACCAAACTCGGACTCCCGGTCCATGAAAAAGTGTTTCTGCTTGAAACTGGTCCCTGGTACAAAAAAGGTTGGGGACCACTGGCATAAGGTATTCTGCAACGAGTAGAGGAGTGGAGAACTCTTCTTGTGAAATATTTCTGGACTTTCTCAACTGTGTTAATATCAGATACGTAATGTGGGTTCCAGACTGATGAGCTGTATTTGAGTATTGGTCTAGCAAATGTTTTGTATGCTCTAGTCAGTAGTATAATATTACTAGAGAAAAGGCGACGTAAGATTAGGTTAACAACTCTTAATGCCTTTTTGGCTAGGTAGTTACAGTGGGCTCTAGCCCTTAGATCATTAGAGATGAGTACTCCAAGATCCTTGGCAGAGTTGTCAGTGGAATAGGTCCCAAGGGAGAATTTTGTTCTCCTCTCTCATTTATTGGATCACGTGTAAGGCTTTTGACCCAATTTAGCATAGATAAATGACCTCTGATGTGAAGTCCCCCAACAGTTTAATAATGTATTTAACTCAAAGTGACACTTGCTTGTAGCAGCCTTTGAGCAGTTTCCAGGCTATATATGTCTCTTTGAAATGATGTACAACATGTAGGATGGCTTTCTTGATAGAACTCTAACTCTCCTGGGTGAGGAACAAGAAAATCCTTTTAAGACTGCCAGCAGCAAAATCATACTTTGCAAGTCTTTATTTAATTTTGTATAGATTTTTCTCCCATGATCATCGGCACCCGGGACCATTGGATGAGCCATTATGTTACTCACAGAAACACTTTAAACATTTTTTTATATTATTCTTTCTCTTCCTATATTGTTTTTAAATGGGGCAGTCCATTTTAATCTTTTTAGCAAATCAAAATGACAAATCTTTGGCTTTTTTTCTTAAAAATGTTTTATATAATCCAAATGGTAGGTTAACACTAACCATGCCACTTTTTAAAATCAATCAAATTATTGTTGTGGTTATGTGTAAGAAGGATGGAATAGAAAAAAATGAATAATTTTGAAGTTAAAAACATAAAATACAAAATATTAAAATACAAATCTATCCATCATCTGTCTAACTATCCATCTATCTACCTACCTACCTATCCAAAAAAAAATAAAAAACCCTATTAAAATGATAAAATGACTAAATAAATAAAACTCACCCACATAAAAGTTATTATATGGCAAACTAGATCCATTACAGTACAAACTACTCTTATCTGGTTTATATACACTACAATGTAGAAGGAAAACAGCTTCCATTTTGTTGGTTTATGACCATAATAAAGATTTTATTAAAAATTATCCTTGTATTTCTCAATGGTCAGTCATCTTATGCTTTCTTTTCTTCATTAAATTCAGGATGCCAGCCTGTTTTCTTCCATGAGTGCAAATGAGAAATACAAGAAATTGTTCAAGTTCAACATTCAGTCTTCAAACCATCTATGTTGGGTGGTTTTTTTTTTTGTTTTTTTTTTGTTTAGGATAAAAACAGATCAATAATTTAAGAAATCACTGCCCAGGTCATTCTATTTTGCTATATATTTCTATTTTGTTCTATGGGTGGTGTTTGTTCAAAGCTTTAATCAATTAAAAAATGTTTTGAAGGTGATTCAACTGAATAATCCCCCTGAAGTAGAACTCAGAAGCAAAGTGGCAATTTTGCTTACTGACTCAGGACAGTAAACACAATGCTTCATTTCAGTTGTTCCTCTACCGTTTCAATACTCCCCTGTACACCTAGAGAATCCACTTACCTTGAAGCTAAGTGGTCAGTTGAAGCATTTTGTAATGGCAAAGTGCACCCTACATTTTACAATTGCAAAAAGTGCATCATTTCTTCTAATTTCACTTTTTTTGGCAAAAAGTCAAATTAGCTATTTTTCATAAACACTCCATCTAAAAGGATGGGATGTTCAAAGCCTTTGACCTGCTGGACTTAAAAGAGTTAATATGTTCAGCTTCCCGCAAGAGTGGTAGCCTAGAGGTGGAGTTCTTGCCTCACAATCAGGAGGCTGTGAGTTCAATCCTAGGTAGAGACAGGGATTTCTCTCTCTGAGCACAATGAGAATATATCTGCTGAATAAAAGTCTGCATTGGTGACAGGAAGGGTATCCGGCCAGTAAACACTCAGCTCCATTCAGTTGCCCAGATTCCACCCTGCAAGGGATTATGGGGTCATTAAAAGGAGATGGTGATCTTCAGTTTTCTGGGGGCGGGGGAAAGCTAGAGACTAGTCTAAAATAGTCATAACTGGTGAAAAATAGATTAACCAAATGGATCTCAAAACGCAGCACTGTAGATTGTGAAAGTATTATTAATAAAAAGTCTCTGGCTTACCTTAATTAAGGTAAATGAATTTGTTCTCCTCCAAAACATCTTTTTTAAAAATCTGCCCAATAGTTCTTTCATCTAAAAAAAAATAATATCAGCAACATTCTAAATAAAATAAAAACTGGACTTTTTGTCTCAATTTTAAATACAATGTGGGGACTGATATTATGTTTGGTGGTTAAGACCCTGGGCTAGAAACCAGGAGACTGTGAGTTCTAGTTCTGTCACAGGCACAAAGCCATCTAGGTCAGAGGCCGCCAACCGGTGGGCCGTGAGAAAATTTTGGTGAGAAATCTCACCCTCAGGGCTTCCCCCCAAAGCAATTAATCCAGGCTGCACAGAAACACAAGGCTGCGCCACGGGAACCCTCCCTGCCCACTCACTCCTTACCCAGCAAACTTTCCTGCTAAATTGCTATTTTTCCGACCATCAGCTGTTCTGTTAGAAAGTTGGATTTCTTGCTTTCTAGCTAGTCTTTAGATCTTCGGTTCTGCTTTTAAGCACAGCTGAACCTCCCTTAGGACTGAAGGTTCTATTATTCAGTGCAGACTCACGGCAAACAAATTTTATGTGACAGACTGAGCTAGATGATGTCAGATAGATAGATCACTGGATGATTCTGTGAGCCACTAAATCTGCCTGCTGCTTTGCCTGATTTTGGGTAGAAAATTGCTCTTTTTAAAATAAAAAAATCAATATTTACATACATGGTGTGTTGTGAGTTAATTTTGTGAGTTTGCTTGCTAGCAAATGTTATGAGTTTGCTTGCAAGCAAATTTTATGTGACAGACTGAGCTAGCCGATGGCAGATAGATAGATCTCGGAATGAATCTGTGATTCTGTGAGCAACTCAATCTGCCTGCCTGCTTTGCCTGATTTTGGGTAAAAGTTGCTCTTTTTATAAAAAAATTCAATATTTATATAAATATAATATTTACATACAAGCCATGCCCAGCCAGTCACATGACCACCAAGCCACACCCACAAATTAGGCCATGCCCACAGAACCGGTTAGTGGTCCCTGGGATTTAAAATTATGAGTTTGGTGGTCCCTGAGGTCCAAAAGGTTGACGACCCCTGAGTTAGGTGACTTTAGGCCAGTTACTATCTCTCAGTCCTAGGAAGGAAGCAAAGGAAAGCCACTGATCTTATCAAGAAAACTGCAGGGACTAGTTTAGCAAGTTGTCAGGAATCAACATTGACATACGGCTATGAAATAAATAAATAAATAATAGTGCATAATTTCAAGCAAATGAGATTAAAAATGATGAAATGGTATTTCGCTTTGTTTAAAAAAAAGGTCATACAATAGCTTGGTAATTTGCTTCACATTGCTGACTGGAATATAACTCTCTCTTCTGATAATGACTAACTCACTTACTAAAACCAGCATTTTTTTTAAAAAATTGCATTACTTTGACATGATTAAAATTCCTACAGAAATAGATGTTTAAACCTTCATGCCTTGTCAATCTTCACAGCAAAAAGTGAAAAGTAAAATTGGAAGATTTCTTCCTTCCCCACATTATTTTTTTAAATTGCAAATTGATTTGATTTTCACCACCTTGAGCAGTCACAGCTAATGAATTTAACATTCAAAAAGTTTATATAGTTTGATTAAGGCCGATGTATCATTTTTATTTGCATGATTAATAATATAATAAAATAACTTCTCCATAAAAAGTTAAGTAACTCTTCCTTAATTTGCCTTAAGGAAACTAAAAAATATCACAGACATATTTCAGAATATTCTTCTTGAAAATGATAACATCAGTAGGTAATATAACACAATAATTGTAATAAAAATATATAAAATACTACAAAAAATATCAGTAGTTATACCTTTGTGTAAACACATTACCAATGCAAAGGTTATAGAACTGTTGGCCATTTCCATATCAAATTATTTCTTGGGACACAAATGTTCCACTTAGTTTTATTGTATTGTTATTAATGTAATGTGAATTTTGGATTTTACTGGGTTTCTCTAATGTCAGTTGATAAATGTATTATCAATTGTATTATATATTGATATAATTACTTTAATTTTTCAATTATTGCATATTATAACTATATAGTATAAATTGGTAGAGATACGGTGGAAGTATAGTGGTATAGTAGAAGTGAAATGAATTCCAGAGGTTGTGTTGGCAGATCCTTTTTGCCCTCTTTCTCTGGAACCTACATTTGTTATTTTACACCCATGATGGCAAAGTGGTTAGAATGCAATAATGCAGTATTGCAACCTTGAGCCAGTTCAAGTCTCAAAGACTCAAGATTGACTTAGTCTTCCATCCTTCTGAGGTCACTAAAATGAAGACCCAGATTATTGGGGGCGGCAGTGGTTCAGTGGCTAAGATGCTGAGCTTGTCAATTAGAAAGGTCAGCAGTTTTGAATCCTTAGCATTGCATAATAGTGTGAGCTCCCATTACTTGTCGCAGCTTCTGCCAACCTAGCAGTTTGCAAGCATGTAAAAATGCAAGTAGAAAAATAGGGACTATTTTGGTGGGAAGGTAACAACGTTCTGTGCGCCTTCAGCATTTAGTCCTGCCAGCCACATGACCACGGAGACATCTTCAGACAGCACTGGCTCTTTGGCTTTATAACAGAGATGAGCACTGCCCCCTAGAGCTGGAAATGACTAGCATGTATGTGCGAGAGGAACCTTTACCTATGTTGATCCTGTAAACTGCTTAGAGAGGGCTGTAAATCACTGTGAAGTGGTATAGAAGTCTATCTGTTGTTGCTATATCGTGCCTTTATTATTATTTTGTAAACAACTCAAGGTGAGAAATATATCTAACACTCCTTCCAATTTTTCCCACAACAGCAAACCTGTAAGGTTAATTGGGATGAAAGAGAGTGATTGGCCCAAATTTAACCTGACCTTTATACCTCAGGTGGGACTAGAAATCCCCAGTCTCCTAATTTCTAGCCTGGTGCCTGAAACACTAGACATATAATGCTGGGCAAAACAAGGCAAAACAAGGCACATGTGGACCCTATGTCCCATACATCTTGAGAAGGTGTTCTTGTTTAATCAAAGTATGAAACTTCAGTTCCAAAATAATATAAGCTCAGTAACTGGAAGAAAAACTGGATAATTGTCCTTTTGATAGAAGCAACAAGATAAGAAGGATTTTTTTAAAAAATATTAAAGACAAAATTATTTTCCTTTACCTGCTATTACAGAAAATGTTTTCCCATAAGAATGAATAAGTGGGAAAAACATGAAAAAGGGTCATCTGTGGAAGCTATTCTTCATTAATTTTTCTTTCTTGTAGACTTGCATCTCTTGGGCTTATTATGAGTAGTTTCATTTTTATAATAAAAGTATGGAAATGAAGAAATAGGTCTCATGTTTCTAAATTGCCTGGATACATTCCCTTCAACATAATCTCCATTCTGACAGGGAATCTATCATCCTGAATAAAACAAGACTGATCCCTTTAAAGTTTCGGGAAACAGATTAAATTGAGCTTAAAATAAAGCTCTGATTAGAAATGGTCCATAACAGCATGTGGCTGGAGAATATAGTTCAAAGAATCCATTTTTGTCATCTCTTCTTTGCACTCCCAATTTGGTACAATTTCAGGCACTGAATGACAGAATAATACAAAAGAAATGAATCTGCTCTTGGCCATGTAGCATATCATTAGATGTCAATGATGAGAGTTGTATTCAGCAAACCAAAGCCTTAAGAATGGGCACCTAAAATATTTTAAATCCCCAAATATCTTGAATACTCAGGAGTCATACACAGTGCAGGCCATAACATTAGATATAGTAATAGCAATAGCACTTAGACTTATAGACTGCTTTTACAGCCCTCTCTAAGTAATTTACAGAGTCAGCTTATTGCCTCCAACAATCTGGGTGCTCATTTTACCAACCTTGGAAGGATGGAAGGCTGAGCCAACTTTGAGCGTGGTGAGACAGATTCAAACTGCCAAATTTTAGGCAGCCATTGCTCAGCAGAAGTAGCCTGCAGTACTGCATTCAAACCACTGCACCACCACGGCTCTTGATATAGTCTTAATCTGATGGAAGAATAGACTTTCCAGAACCAATGGGAGCCAATCATAATTAATTTGTAATTTGGTTTTACTAAATATAATCCAGTCTCCTTTCCTTTTCTCAATCATGGATATTTCCAATATTTGCTTGCTGCTCGTGATTTATGAATTGAAAAGATTTGTTGGGCTGCCCATCTTAAAGCACAGTTCTAGAGAACTCATAACACCATAAAACTGCAAAAAACATAAACACAAATAAAAACCTTCATATGCTTAAGGCTCCATCACTTATGGCTTGATCCTCAAATAACGGATGTGTTTTAGATGGAGGAGAATACCATTTCATAATGGTGCCTACAGATCACTATCTTTTTGAAGATATGTTAAGCAAAATGCTAGTGTGATTTGCTGTTGTCGGGGCAGAGGGTGGGAGTTGGTTTTTATTTTTTTAATTTTTTTTTCCAAATTTTGTTCTATTGTACTTTACTAATTTATTTGATTCTTTTTTTTTTTTTTTTAATTTTTTAATTTTAATTTTTTGTTTTAAATATGGTTTTACATTGTGTAAGCTGCCTCGAGTTGCCATGGGTGAATAGGCGGCAATATAAATTAAATAAACAAACAAACAAACAAATAAATAAATGAAAACCCATATATTACCCACATACAGTAGCAATTGCTTTGCTCTTTTTTCTTGCCTTCCATTTCAAGGAAACTGGATAAAGCATTACCTTTATCTGAGGTCTGCAATGATTTATGCTGAGTTTTAACCCGAAGATGGGTCATTCCATTTTTCAAATGAAATTGGCTTTCTGAATCAAAAATCAGTTTGAATTGCTAAATTGGCTCGGAGGCTTTCAGAAGTGATTTAAACAATTTGGATTTTTGCATAGGCACACAAATAGCATTTTCCTTCAAATCATTTAAGAAATCATTGGGTTAATGCAATTTGATAATTTGGTTGTAATTCTGAAATTAAATAGGATCTATTTTCTGAACAAAAATACTTATTTAAACTAAATAATACCTGATTTGCACAAGGCTAACCTCTATTGGCGATTATGTATGCATGCTTGATACGAGGAGATGTTGATATTAAAAAGAAGGAAAGGGGTGGAAAAATCAGCTTACTGAAAATAAACCTCACAATAGGTAACATAGACCTGGTATCAACATCTGCCAAATATGTTATGGATATCATTTTTTAAATAAAGTTTTATTGAGTTTTAACAAAACAAATAAAACATCTTATTCAAGTACATGGCTCCGGGTTATCACATTTCCATACAGACACAATTTCATATGCATATTCATCTTATATATTCAACTTCATATCTTATTACTCTTTTTCCAACCTCACAATTTCTCCCTTTACTTCTCTTAATTTTCTTTTATGATTATCTCATTTTCTTCTTATTTAATTGTATTTCTTTTACCTAAATTTCTATATCTTTTTATTCATTATACTTATACTTTCATCTGTCTTGTTTACAATTTCATTATGTTCTCTTCCAACATTCTTAACAAGCAAAATTCCCTCTATGATTGCCAATCGGAGTGCAGCACCTTTAAGTCTTATTGTTATTATCATATGAAATTTCATTAAACATTAAATTAAATTTCATTAAAACATTAAACATTAAATTTATGCATTCTAAAATTATAACATTCAAATTTCTAATATCTATTTTATATCATGTAAATCTCATCATTCAGACTCTGCTTGGTACTTCCCATTAAAAATGTAAAAAGAAAAATTCTAGAAAACATACAAAAACTATATATATATATATATATATATATATATATATATATAGCATTCAGCTTTGTTCGGGTATTTTCCCATGTCATTGTAGTTGTGCTTTTAAAGTTGTAGCAACGTTTGGCAGAATCTCATCTGCCATCATCAGGCTTCTGTATAGTGTTCATCAGATGAACACTGTATAGTGTTCACAGACGGACACAATACAGAAGCCTGATGATGGCAGATGAGATTCTGCTGAAGCGTTGCTACAACTTTAAAAGCACAACTATGGCGACGTGAAAATACCCAAACAAAGCTGAAGGCCATACATGTAAGTACCGAAAACTTAAGAATATATATATATATATATATATATATGGTGTTCGCTTAGTTCGGGTATTTTCCCACGTCATTGTGAGAGTGAGAGCACTGAGAAGCACAGAGCTGAAGACAGAAGCCTGAAGATGATGAATGAGACTTCATCGAAACGTTGCCTAGATACTTCCAATCTTACGCGGGAGAAAACCCGAATAACCAAAGATCCATATATATATACATATATATATATATATATATATATATATATATACATACATATATATATATATATATATATATATATATATATATATATATATATATATATATATATATATATATATATATTCAACATTAATGAACAAAATAGTTATTCAAATTCTTTCTAGTACTGGTATGAGCCTTGTAAATCTTTCACATTTCTTTTCAATATTTATCAATCTTTGAGAATAGTTGGAATGTTTCCCTCCCTTCTTCATTATTGCTTAACTGTTAATAAGCATACCATTGGATAGTCATACTTATCTGATATCTGATGACATTGTTTTATGAAACTTTATATTTGATTCCTTTCTATCCAGCTTTGAGACAGCATCTCAAAAGTCTGCATTCTAAATTCCTTGTAGCCATGGTTGGTTGATGTGTACAATCTTTAAACAAGTAAACATTGTTGTATATATTAAGTAGGTAGAAACACATTTTAATTGGGCATTATTTTGTTGTAAATTTTTATAAAGCAACTTGAAATCCATCCAAGAAGGGGATCAGATGGCTATAGTAAAATTTAATAGTGATTATATAAAAATAGTTTAATTAAACATTTTACTTCCAGGAAGATGTTCCTTTAAAAGGATATAGAGTACCATTTGTAGCCAATAAAACATAAGCAGGAATAGGCCATTTATTTAATCATAAAATCTAGGTGGTAAAGTATAAGCAATGTCAGGAATTATTTTACCGAAATTTTACCATCTGTTCTGCTGGCAAATTCTTGAATAAGAATCTCAGGGCCTGCTTCTGGACCTATAGAAATCCTTTAAGAAGGCAAAATTTATGATTCTGGAATAGTTTTATAGCCACATCTTTGCTTTAATTTAAAAGGTACATAAAGTTTCCTTCTCCTCCTGCTTCTCTAAAATATTTTATTTTGTTTCTCATCATTTAGACTGCAGATTGTTACAAATGCATATCCGTGGGCATGCAAACAATGCATAAAATGAATTTTTCAAATATAAACCTATATTCTGATTCTTGAAGCAATCTCATAACAGCTTCTTCTAGTTCTGTTCATGACCTTATGTGATAAATAGATTCACTATTAAATCCTGGCTTTCTTTATAGTAGGAGTCCTATTGGGGGAATTGTCACTTGAAATAACATAACTTAGTGTTGGCCAGAATGAAAATAGAATGGATTGTGAATGAGCTTTCCAGATTCCATAAAGTGCATAGAAATGAAGATGCACCGTCTTTTATCTGTTATTTTTATTTCAGTATAATTTCATTGCTCTGATCTGCTTGCTGCTGAGTAGTTGCGTTAATGGTAGCAAGCATGCAAAGCTTAAAAATTGCATAGGTGTAAAATCATTAATATTAATAACTTAATTTAATAACTGTTTCAGATGGGCAAGTGCAAGGGAATATATTAGGGAAGCTGAGGAAATACAGAGTGTAAAGAAAGCAGACTTACATACAATTCAGCAAGAAAAATGGTATCTAAAAGATTTCCACCAAAGTTATAAGTGGCGAAATTGTTTGGTAGATTTATCCCTGTTTTTTCCAGGGAAAGCACTAACAATTTCTCAAGGGCAAATCTCCCCTAGCAGTAACAATGCTTGAGCTAAAGAGATAATTTATTCCCTTCCTTTCTTCCTCTTTCTTTATTTTGGTTGTCTATATTTTACATGGTTGCTGCTTTAGAAATACGTTTCTCCTTAGGTAAAAAGTCAATCCATTCTTTCCCCAAGCGTGTACTTGATTCATACTAAATCCTCATCACAATGATATCTTCCTGTCAAGTACAGCTAGATTTTTACTGTCTTTCATACTCAAAAGAAAGAAAGATGGAATAAAATCATTTTAATTGCTTGTGTGGATTATAAAAGAGGGAGAAATGAAAGAGCTACTAATCAGAGCTACTATCTTATAAGAGTGCTGGGTTTCAGAATGTGAAACTCAAGGGGGAATTAAGGCTTTTCAGACTTACCAAATGAAGGAAATGCAGACCCAAGACCATTAAAAATGGACAGTAACCAATTGGGTTAAGCCATGATGCGTTGAACTGTGATTTACTACAAAAGCCTTCAGATTTTTCAGCTGGTGTTTCAAAAATATGTTAAAATTTATTTATTTAGTTTAGTTTGTCAAGCATGTATGAGAAAACATAACATAAACATATAAGTATAAACAGCTATAAGTATATACATAATAAACGAGTACGAATAAATGGGAGGAGTAGGACAGGGATGGTAGGCACGCTGGTGCGCTTATGCATGCCCCCTTACAGACCTCTTAAGAATGGAGCGAGGTCCATAGTAGGCAGTCTAAGACTAAAGTTTTGGGGGTTTGAGGTTGTAACATAGTCAGGTAGTGAGTTCCAGGCATTGACCACTTTGTTGCTGAAGTCATATTTTCTGCAATCGAGTTTGGAGCGGTTTACTTTGAGTTTGTATCTATTGTTTGCCTGTGTGTTTTTGTGGTTGAAGCTGAATTAGTCATTGACAGGTAGGACATTGTCGCAGACAATTTTC
Source organism: Notechis scutatus (assembly GCF_049901735.1). NCBI lineage: Eukaryota > Metazoa > Chordata > Lepidosauria > Squamata > Elapidae > Notechis > Notechis scutatus. The sequence continues at coordinate 14,047,937 of NC_142017.1, read as the reverse complement.
TTCTGAGTTAACTTGTGATTATTGTTTGTTTGACTCATTTTGCTATTTTCTTTTAAAACACACATTGAATATGGCTGAACAATTATGACAGTGTAATACCCAATGCATATGGTTTAAAAGTATATTAGAATCTGTTGTGTAGAATCTATTATGCCAATTTATAATTCTGCTTGAATTATCACTTACAGAAATATTACTGTTAGCTACTAGGCAATGGTTTTTTCTAATGGTGGCCTCTGGTTCTGGAATCAGTTGCTCCTTCAGGTTTTATTGACAATCAGAACTTTGTCAACATAGAAATGAGAAATCATGGAAAGCCAGTTTGGTCTAATGATTAAGACACCCAGGTAGAAAGTAGGAGACAGTTCTATTCTCACTTTAGCTATGAAAGCCAGCTAGGTGACTTTGGGCCAGCCACTCTCTGTCAGCCAAATTCACTTTGACAGGGTTGCTGTTATGGGGAAAATAGGAAGAGGAAGGTATGTTGGATATTTACATCACCTTGAGTCATTTGCGAAAAATAATAAAGGTGGGATACAGCTAAAATAAAATAAAAATAAAATAAAAAATTGGAGGGAGGGAGAAGGAGGAATGACCAGAAAGACAAATAGCCTGGCAGAATATAAACCCATTCCTAAGTAGTTAATGCATTTTAATGTTATTTATTTTAATATTTTTATATTATGTCAATTCCCACCCACCCCTCCTTATTTCTCCCTCCTTCCCTCTCTTTCTATCCCCCATGGTTTGGACTTAGCTTGGGGGAGTAAGAACACTAAACTAAGGATGAAATGTGTGTCAATGTTTATTAATTAACAAGTTAAAAACTGCTTTGAATAGGAACAGATTGTGCCTTCCCTCACAATTCAGATCACATTGGAAATGCTACTGTGGTGCCCCTGAAGGCTTTAACATACAAATTCCATTAGATCTTTGTTCCATTCCCATCATGTTTTTGTGTACTTATACACCAATAGACATATTTATTTCATCTTTTGCCATGGGGAGGAGTGCAGGAGAAAAAAAAGAAAGCCTAAAGCTCCGTTCACATTCTGTCTTCTTCCTTGAAATCATACTTGCATCAAAACTTTGTGCAAGAATGTGGAAAGAGTTGACTTATTTCTGAGAGGCCGTGATGTTGGTCCAATTTCTGATGCAAATATACCAGGTCTCCAAAGGTCAGATACAGCCAATATATCTGACGAAAAGCCCAGGACCAAATTCCAAATCAAATGAGCGAGGGCTGGATTGAGAGCTGCAAATGGCTTGGTGCAGTCAGAAACAAAGTAGATATTATCAAAGCCCACCTTCCTGAATTTTCCTCCACATTTTTTTTTATAAATTGCTTTCCATCCACCCACCACCCACCCCCAGTGTACAATCTCCCTCATTTCATACGTTCGCACAACTGCTAAATTCAATTTTAACTTTATAAAAAGTGTTTATGAGAAACAGTTGAAAGCCATAGAGAAAGTCGTACAGACGTGCAAGTGGAATTCCCATGGGCTCTGAATTAATAGAGGGCAGTTTGGCCACAGAAAGCAAGCAAGGTTAGATCCTATATTACTGTTCAATCTGAGTGATTTGGAGAAGTCCTGAACCCTATTAACTAACTAGAAAGCCAAGCAGCATGCTACTTCTCTCTCTCATTCTCCAGAAATGCTTTACCTTTCTCTTGAGATTTCACACAAAAATAACTCCAAACCACCTCTACATATACTTTGTATTCAAATGGGGTTCTCTCCCACCCCAAAAAATGAATCTCATAAAATAATTTTAAAAGCCTAGCATGAAATCGGAGATACTTAAAAGCTTCTATAAGTTGTTTTCTGTTGAACCAAGGTGTCACAAAACAAGAACTACAAAGGAGCTCTTATGCATATCATGAATTGGGCTTTTTGAAAATTTATAATGAATGAATGTTAGCAAATTCATGCCAGTTTTTTTAAAAAAATGTAAGGATGTGAATAGGTGTGAATAGTTTAATTTCTTACATTCCAGGCTGTATCTACGTGCAACCTGAATGAAAATATATTGCTTTGCTGAAGTTGAAAATTTCTTCCACAAAAAAAGGATAGAGAGAACAAAAGATAGATATTCTTCTTTAAAATGGAAGCTTAGATGGGTATGAATTTTGGAGAAACTCTTTAAACTCCCACTGTGATATTTTACCGGTTTTCACTACTTCCTTCTTCTGTTAATGCAAGAATTTGGGTTTTATTCCAAACAGGAGCTGGAATAACATAATGTATAATAATATGGACTTTTTCTCTGGCTTGTAAGCCCCTCACCTAAACTCTGTTGACAATCTGGAAGAATTAAGGTCCTGATCTTAGAGTACTTTTTCATATCCCTTACCTGAATCTTCCTTCCTTCCTTCCTTCCTTCCTTCCTTCCTTCCTTCCTTCCTTCCTTCCTTGCCTTTATTATTTTTATGAAGAACTCAAGGCAGTGAACATATACCGCACACCTTCCTCCTATTTTTCTCACAAGGACAACCTTGTAAGGGGAGTTGGGCTGAGAGAAAGTGACTAGCCCAAGATCACTCAGCTGGCCTTCATGCCTAAGGCTGGATTAGAACTCAATCTCTTGTTTTCTAGCCTGGTGACTTAACCACTAGGCCAAACTGGCTCCATCATTTTCCCTTTTTCTCCGACCTTACTTTCAAGTCTCCTTCCTAATCTACCTTTCAGATTTTCCCTGACATCACACAATGTTTCTTAAATGTTCGTTAGCCTAGGTCTCTCCACTGCTCACAATAACTGGACTGCAAGCTGTTCATTCCTGGATCAACTGAACATTCCATGATTTCTAGGCAGATCATTCAATCAATGTACAACATTTCTTTACTATGAGCACAATGCAATGTAGATTTCTTTCTTTGATAGTGTGCATTTGTTTTTATTTCATATTTCAAACATGCTAGCTGAGCAGATAGGTTTGTGACAAGCAGATGCCTTCAATTCTTCTCCACCTTCTTCTGCCCCATGCAGAGCAGAAAACAGAAGCTGCATATGGTAATTGACATACTGCAATTTCAGAGAGCTGAAAACACACACGTACGTGCACACACACACACACACACACACACACACAGCCTGCTATTTCCCTGCCCATATTGAAAAATTATGAATTTGCTGTCTGAATGACAGTCTTGGCTTATCAGGTAGTCAGAACTTTTGGTCAATTACTTTTATATCAGTCTTGAGAATAGTTCAAGAATAGTACGTTGCCTTCGTTGCTCTACTTTAGCATTTCCTATTTTACTGTCCTATTTTTTTTTTCATGATGAACAGTTTGCATGAAATCACTCAGGCATTTATCGTCATCAGTTCCTGCTCAGATTCCTAGCCCAATATTCAGTGGAGGAAGCACATAAAAACATTCGTTATTTCATATATTTATTTTGAAAAGTTTCCTATATAATTGAATTCATGGAGCTACAATTCTCCAAAGATGCTTACTGGTATACCTAAATATTTTGGTTTTGGGGTTGTTGTTTTTTTTTTTTAGCTTTTAAATATTGTATTTCTCTTGAATACATGCAGGTTGATTCTTGTTAGATTCTGGTATTGTCCCTCATATGCTTAAGGACATATGTTAATATACTCTATCAGCATAGATAGGTGCAGATCCAAGCAGTGTGGCTCCTTTGTAATTGACAGGTGGAAATTTTTGACAAAATTTTTGAGTATTTGAATTTTTTTAATTAGTTTATCAAAATATAAAATATAAAGAAAAATGAAAATAAAGGAAAAGGAAGGGGGGAAGGGAAGAAGAAAAAGTGTCAGGAAAAGAGGAAAAGGGTGGGGGGAAGGATTGATTTCCAACTCTTTTTAGAGTAACCAATGTGCAACTTGTCTAAGTGCCATCTGAAATTTGTTTGCTATGGAACCCAGTGTGTTCATAACTACTGAGACCACCATGGCCAGTTTACACAATAAACTTTGAATTTGGATTTTCAGATCTAGGTAATTTGTGACCTTCTCCAGTCCTTTGTCTTCTCTTCTACTATCCCCTTTTTAATTATGTACAATTCCTTCTTTTCACAGCTATTATTATTCTGAGTAGTATCTTTGCAGAGAAGTTACAAGTTCAACCAACAGGAAAGAAATATATGAAAAAGGTACCAAAAAAACAACAACACAAATTTGATATCAGTTGTTCTGATACAGCATTTTGATTTTTATGGCTTTCCAGACATCACTCAAAAGCAGGGGAGGGCTAACATAAAACAACAAACTTGTAAGAGAAAATGGAAGCTATTAAACAGTAATACAATATAACAATTCGGACTTAATGGGACATTTTAAAAAATGTGATTACTGATATTGTTCATTTGAATAAGCTATTACTAGTATTGTTTCATTATCCATTTTCTTGTACATGGTTTTCATGCTTAAGTAAGCCCTAAATTGGAGTAGAGCAAATTGCTGGTAATAGGTTTAGAATGTAATGCACCATAGAGCTTTGGGTTTGAACCAAATGTTGCTAAAGAAGAGAAGAACACAGGGCTGTAACCTTTTTAAGTATTAGCTAACAAGCAATATATGCCACTTTAGTGTTCATTTCTTTTCCCTTTCTCTGTGAATTGTCGTCATAATCTGGTATCCAGATAAAAAAAATTAAGGCAAAGCTCATGTATTCAATATAAGACCTGGCTACAGGTAGTCCTTGAGTTATATTTACAATTGAGCCCAACATTTCTGTTGCTAAGTGACACAGTTTTGTCTCATTTTATGACTTTTCTCCCCACAGTTGTTAAGTGAATCACTGCAGTTGTTAAGTTAGTAATACAGTTGTTCAATGAATCTGGCTTGACTTTGCTCAGAAAAGGTGACCACATGACATCAGGACACAGCCACCATCATAAATAGGAACCAATTGCCAAGCATCCAAAGTTTGATCATGTGACTATGGGGATGCAGACATCATAAATATAAAAACAGTTGTAAATCACTTTTCTGTGCCTATATAACTTCGAACAGTCACTAAATGAGTATTTGTAAGTTGAGAACTACCCATATTACAAGGCTTGTTATAAAAAAAAAAATAAGACTCCTTGATGAAGCTATTTATATTATGAAGTACTTTCCATAGTTCCTTGGAAGCTTCCAAACTAAACTTTGTGCATGCAAATCTACCTTGTATTTGAGAATCTGAACTTCTGTACATTGAATATTATTTGGATTTTTTTTAAAAATCAAGAACATTGTCTGATTACCTTTTCCATAGTTAATAAGAAAATTAGAAGCAAAAGTATATGGGTGCTTGATTAATTTAAATATTTCTCACAACATTAGACAAGATATGAAAATCAGGCATCAATTTTTTTTTGCAACAAGTAGTTGGAAGAATGAAATTCTATATTAGATCTAGGAAGAAAAAGCCATGTAATTATCAGAAGATCCTCAGAGAATCATTTATGTATTCACAGCTACCCACTAATAACATTTAATGTTGTGTTTTCATTGCTATGAGCTTTTTGGCCCAATATTTTTAAACTCTCTTAAATAACATTGATGATTTGAACTTAAAATTTGCTTTTAGAAGTTTGTTTATCAAACTTCTAACTGTCCATCCCTTACACAGAAGGGCTCTGGGTGATGTACAATTTAATCAATACAATAAAACATTGAAACTGAATAATTTAAGATTTAAAAAAATTAAATGTAAAACAACATGATAACATGGCAAGAGATGAAGCAATTCAAGATGTGGAGTTTAAGAGTTGTTAACATACCACCCAGTTAACATACAGGGAGACAAGTTAAAAAATGGATAAGAATTGAAGCACTCGGGAGATCAAGAGATGATGGATAGAAAGAATTGCCTTTTTAATATTAAGGTAGCTTGATTGTAAATTGTAGAGGCAGAAATAATTTAGATAGGGGAAAAAAATTTCTATAGAATAAATAAAAATAATAGACAGAAAGATTAGAGGATTAATCTGTAATCTTTATTTAACCTGGAAATAAAGAGAAACTTTCTGACAGCGAGAACAATCAACCAATAGAACAGCTTGCCCTCAGAAGTTGTGGGAGCATCATCACTTGAGATTTTCAAGAGGAGATTGGACTCCCATCTGTCAGAAATGGTGCAGGATCTCCTGCTTGGGTAGGGGGTTGTACTAGATGACCTACAAGGTCCCTTCCAACTCTGATTATCTGTTATCTGTTAGGTTTATAGATGATAGGCATTTTTCTTGAATGTATGTTTAAAAAATACAAAGAGGACTATTTAAATTTGATAAATATGACAAAATATACTAATATTGTTAGTGTAAATTGGATAAATATGACACTCAGAACCAACACTGTTCACACATAATATGGATGTACATTTAAATAACTAAATAACTAAATATATGTTATATTTATACGGATAAATATAAATATACGGAGGAGCGAGACCGCGTGGTAGACCTAAGCAACGCTGGATGGACACGATCAAGGCCGATCTAGAGATCGCGAAGGCAGATCCGACATACGTGGCAGACAGAGAGGCGTGGAAGCAGTACTCAAGGACATTAGCGGACCTCGCCAGAGCGCGAGACAAACGCTGAAGAAGAAGAAGAAGAAGAAAGAAGAAGAAGAAGAAGAAGAAGAAGAAGAAGAAGAAGAAGAAGAAGAAGAAGAAGAAGAAGAAGAAGAAGAAGAAGAAGAAGAAGAAGAAGAAGAAGAAGAAGAAGAAGAAGAAGAAGAAGAAGAAATAACTAAATATATGTACAGAAAAGAGTTGTTAACGTAGGCAGGAGGAAGGTTGTCATGGGGCCCCTGTGTCCCCCATTCAAGGCTACACAGCCAAGTTTTATCCCCTTTGCAGAAAGGCCAGAAAATTGAGGGCTTTCCTCACTTCTGGAGGCATAAAACAGGTGCAGTGTCAGCAAAGGCCCTCCTTTTATTTAAGTGGATAGGAAAGCTCTATCTGTGCCAGTTACACTATAAAGTTTAGTCTGCCACAGCGTTATTGTGTTTCCTTCTGCTCTTTAGGGGAGTAGACAATGAAATATCCCAACCAGAGGAGAATTACGTCCAAGCAGGCCAATGCTTTTGCACTAATGCTTGTATATAGACATTTTGAGACATTGCATGGTTCCAATTTAAGATAAAATAACTGATAAACTGGAATGGCAGAATCTAGCACAATTTCAGAACAGCAGGAAAGCATCTGCAAAGTGTTGCACTATTTTTCTGTCTCTGTTATTACAATAACCACCTATGAATGTTTGTTCAAGATGCCTAAAGGGAACCATTACTTTTCCACTAGGTATTTTCCTTATTGATAGTGTCATTGTTTCTTGCTGTAAATCCCTGTATTCTAATCCTTGGACTTTCTGGTCATTGTAACCAGATATAAAACTGAAACCTATCAATAACCAACCCTTTCAGCTCATTTTAATTAATAATTATACCCTCATCTGATTGCACCCTCCCAATAGCTCTTCAATTTTGCACATACAATTCAAAACAAGGATCTTTCTCTGTCTCTTTTTTCTCCCTTCCTCATTTACACATTGCAAACTGTGCAGAGTGTTCATCTGAGACCCCAACCTGTGTTTATTTTTGAAAGCAGTTAGTCATTAAGCAATATTAGCAATATTTTGTCATGTCCCTGCTCGCTCATTCCCAGTGATTGCATGGACTATGGCTGCTAAGGGAAAGGATGTTTAAAACCAGGAAATGCTGTACTCCTGATTCACAGTATCTCTGTGAGGGTTGGAGAGATATTAACTGGTAGATATGCAGTGCTAATCCATGGACCATTTAACATGGTTTGTTGACAATGCCGCAATGGATACCTTTCCACAACACACTAAATAAATAGCATTATGATTTATTATGTTGTATTAACCTACTTGCCAAAGGTGACTCATTGAGATACAAAATTCTCACCCTGCCCCACTCTGACACTTAAATAACAAATAGTTTAGTGGACAGATTTGTTTAAACTTGCAGATCATAACTGTTTCATGAGTTATAGATTACCATCGCACATAGATCAGGGTTTATAGATCAGGGAAATTGTTTGTAATAACAGAGCTTTTATCTATAGAGATTTGTTTTGGACATTTGGAATAATTGTATCCAATAACACATATCAATGCTTCAATGGATTCATCAGTGCCTTTGGTAATCAGAATTTGAACATCCCTGCCCTAAAACAATAGATTATGCAAACTCTGGTAAATCTAATTCCAATGTTTAAATTGATTCAGAAAATCAACCATTATAGTTTGAAGGCCTGGTTAAATTCAGATTCTATCCTCTGAATTAGAATTATTTTTGTTGAAAGCAGTGTTTCTTTATATAGGTCTAGTAGAGATTCTATCTAGCAAGATAACATCAACATGTCCAACTCTTTTCTCTCTTTTCCAGTCAGTTGTTTTGCTATGTGTCTTTTATTCCTTTCTCAGCTACAAATTCATCACTCATAACTCATTTCATAACTCTAATCATTCTACCAGGTTTCCTTTTGTAGCTCATATGTTGAGGAGGTCAAAAGTCAGGTAAATAGGAAATGGGTTGCATGAAAAAGAACAAAATTAACTGGAATTAAATTCTGAAAGGTAAGAGTCCATGTCAGAAAATTTGGTTCTCTTATAATGTGGAAAAGAAAATAATCTTGGATTTGACTAAGTCGGGGGTAAATGCCCCCTCCATTCACATACACTATTATCATGCCACTTACAGTAGCTAAGCTATGGCGATTATTTCCTCATTTGGTAAGCAAACATTAACACTGTAAGCATAAACTTGGCCCATGACTTCGTGAATTTATTTGATAGAGGAGCTATTATTTGCCTGAGGTGAGATTTACTGTCTTATTTGTTTCCCATTAAGTGTAAACATAAAGAATTCCCCACTGCCTATTGCTTGCCCATACGTAATTTACAGCATTTTAAATCTTCTCTGTTACCTGCAGGAAGAGAGACAGGGGAATCCTTGCTCTTAAAAGGCATTCTGTCATGTCATCCATTCGTATTCTTTAAATGCATACATTAGATTGCTTCAACCTGGTGGTGCACTTTGTAAATTCTTTCCTGGAAGAACAGGCAAAGTTTATCAACAACTGTCAAGGTAGCGCAATGCCTTGCTTTTAATCTCTGCAGTTTTTTTCAAAGGTATGTTTGATCAGCACCATAAAATGACACCTAAGGAACGGAACAAGACCATAAGTACTGTTAATGATCCAACACTTGGATTTAAACATATATATATATATATATATATATATATATATATATATATATATATATATATATATATATATATATATATATAAATATTAAATCTCTGTGATAAGGATCAAAAGAGCTTTTGTGGAGCAACAAGCCTTGTGTGTGTGTTCCTCGATGGCATAGGAATTGCCTTTTGGGAGGCTAAAATAAAAAAGCAAGCTTCAACATAAAAGTGTTCAATTGCTTTGGCTGCCAACAAGGTTTATCTTTATTAGGGTGGATTTTGACAGAAAATTGGGTTGACTTTGGCAAGTATGCTCTGAAATCTTTCAGAAAGAAAACATGAAAATTATATGTATGTATGTATGTATGTATGTATGTATGTATGTATGTATGTATGTATGTATGTATGTATGTATGTATGGCATTCAGCTTTGTTCGGGTATTTTCCACGTCATTGTAGTTGTGCTTTTAAAGTTGTAGCAACGTTTCAGCAGAATCTCATCTGCCATCATCAGGCTTCTGTATAGTGTTCATCATACAGAAGCCTGATGATGGCAGATGAGATTCTGCCAAAGCTGCTACAACTTTAAAAGCACAACTACAATGACGTGGAAAATACCTGAACAAAGCTGAATGATACATGTAAGACCTGAAAACTTGAGAAAACAAATATATATATAATATATATTTTATATATATAATAATATAATAAATATAATAATATAATAAATATAATATAATATAATATAATATAATATAATATAATATAATATAATATAATATAATATAATATAATATAATATAATATAATAAATATAATAATATAATATAATATAATATAATATAATATAATATAATATAATATAATATAATTAATATAATATAATTAATATAATATAATATAATATAATAATATAATATAATATAATATAATATAATATAATATAATATAATATAATATAATATAATATAATATAATATATAATATAATATAATATATATAATATAATATAATATAATATAATATAATATAATATAATATAATATAATATAATATAATATAATATAATATAATACAGGGTACCTAACTCACAAGGGATTGAATGTTTGACTGTAAGGTCCAACCCAAAGAGATACAATAAAATCCTTTTTTTTTAAATTTGCTTATAGCTAATAGACAGAATCCTTCCAAACTAAAGCTATAACCTTCTAGCATAATAGATGCAATAATGGGCAATTCTAGAATATGGCTTCCCTGAATGTCTTCCTCCCTCTTTCATCTACTGTGCACTGCACAGTCTCTTAATCTGGGTTTTTTTGCTGCAATATCTGGAAGTTGAGTCATGGCAACTGGATTTCTTTTATTGTTGGTTCAAAACATTTCACTGCTTAACCAAGTAGCTTCTTCCGTCTGAAGAAGACTGAAGAAGCTACTTGGATAAGCAGCAAAACATTTTGAACCAACAAGGAAAGAAGTGTAGTTAAAATGATTCAACTTCCAGACAACACTACCTGGATGACTGACAATCTTGATTGACACATTTTCTCTACAATGTACAGCTTCTTCCCTGGGGAACCACAATGCTGCTGAGATTCCCACCTCTTTTTCAGGACCACATTCCATAGCATTCATAGTGTTTAAACATATGCAATTACTCATGTACTGAGTATAGGACTATGCAGTTTTCAGTACCATTTTACAGGATTTTTTTTAGTGATAAATAAAAATTGTGTTAAGTTCATGGCATACTTAATATGTCTTTTTAAAAGTGAGTTCTCTCCATTGCCAAATATAATTCTACGGCTACAAAATGGATAGGCAGGATAGGTTTTTTTTTTTTTTTTTTTGTTTTTTTTTGGGGGAGGAGTTTTTTTTTTTCTTTTATATTTTTTTTTAACATGCCTTATTTTTTCTATGTTAAATTATACAAAAGATTGGTGAAGGAGATGATGCCTATTTTATGGGCATGCAAGGGTTGCAGCAGAAACCAGACATGGGAGTCAAGCATGTTTATGACAGAATCCCTCAGGTGAGGAGAGCATTATGGTAAACAATAATAAGGGAAAGCTGAGTTCTTTGGTGAAGGCAGCAGGAATCAGAACCATGGTTAGCTCCAGTGGTTGCTTTTTTGTCTTTTCTTCTTGGAATGGCTATAGCAAATGCAAATCTTTGCTTCATGCACACTCCAAAAGCAGACAAAGTCTTATTTAGGTCACCATAATCTTGGAGGAAAAATGCTTTGTCTCCACTGTTGCCTATGGAGGTGCTTGGAAATGGAAAAGACTCTTAAAAGATGAAATAGAACCTGGCTAGGAAAAGATGCTGCTTCAATATGGTCCTCTTTGGCTGTAGAATAATTTACAGTCAGAGATTGATATGCTCCTACTCCTTTGGCTTTTTGGAAGCAAGTTAAATGAGAATTATCCTAGAGGGTGTTTTTTTTAATTAACAATAAAGTGACATAAACATGATTATGAACTCCAAAGTATAAACCAATGTAATATCTTAGTTATTGTTTTATTATAATTATTATTATTTTATGTAAACTGACAAGAGGGGCATGATTGTGACATGTTTAAGAAAATCATACATGAATAAATAAATAATATGTAGTATGGTTAGCTCTCGATAGGTGTCTGGGCTATTTTGCCTTAAACCTTGTTGAATGTATATACATGAGTTCCAACTTTCTTTGCTCTTCTGCTTTCTACATTCTTTTGGTGGTAATATCTGAAAAGATTCTAGAAAAATCTAAAAAAGTCTGAGCACCATGGGACATACTAAACGGAACTTCTCTGCACATCCTGTACAATCTCTAATTGAATTTATAAATGGAAGGTTTATAATTATTTACTATTAGATTGAATGCTGGACTTTTTTTTCTTCTTCTCCAGGTTTCAACTATGTTTCTATACCCATACACCATTAAAATGCAGTTGAAGTCTTTGATGTTCCTTTGCTGGATGTTGAATCTTTTTCCCCCAAACATAAATGAGAGGTGGGGTTCTTTTTCTCTATTATAACAACATTCAGCTTCTCAGAAGGCATTATATTACAAAAAAACATAGTTTCAATATCAGACCTAGGAAGTTTTGATGTTTTCTTTTCAACATCTGATTTGTCATTTTCTTACTCTTTTCTAAAATTATCTACACATATTTTTACATGCCCTCTTTCAGTGGAATTATTTTGATGTCAGCTTATCCAGACAAAAGTCTTCCAGTGTTTAAAAGCAACAAGACACAGCTCCAATACTAACACATTCATAATGAATAAGTACAGCTATGGCAAACTACAGAGAGTCATCAAACAAAAGAAAAGCCTTGGAAAAAACATGTATAAAAAATTAATATAAATATTATAGTGGAAAAAAGTCCAAAGAGCATATCATAAGTCAGCCTACTGTGGGCTCACTTCATGTTTATTTCAGCAAAAAACAAAACATAAATTAGCAAATGTATAAAAAGGATTTAAAAAAATAAGAGAACTGTGATTTTTATAGAAATGTCACTTTGTTTCATTCATCCTGAATAATTTTCCATATCTTTTTTTCCCTTTTCACAAAAAACAAACAAACAAATAAACCTAGAGGCTAAGTCTAAATTTATGTTATTTTTTTTTTATACAAAAACACAGAGAGGTACAAAAATATGAAGGCCTGAACAGTAGCAAACACAAGATCATAGCCCATTGCAATGTCTACCTTTTCTTTAAAAAATAAAATGCAAGTGCAATTTGCAGCCTGGCAAAGATGCTTTAGATCAAGCAGATAATTGCTTGTCTTGAAAGTACTCACAAATCTGACCACAAAATTAAGCAGTCCTGCAATATTTCACTTTGACTTGTGCAAATCGATAAATTCAGTGTTGGGGGAACTTTATAGAAATAGGCGCCCATCATAAATTTTACCTGGATTATAACTATATATCTATAAATCCATATAAACATACATTACATACATTACAGACAGGCAAACATCTAAGTGTCTCTGTCCTTCTCTCTTGTTCTTTTGCAGGATCAAAAAGCTCAGATCCTCCGCTGGCAATTTCCTCCCATATTTTGGAATTCCAAAATGGAACCAATACTTAAAAACTCATTGATGATTGGTATCTTTTCTTAAGGACAAAACAAGATAACTAAATGCTACACAAAAGGGAGGTCAGCAGCTTTTTTTACAACCCCTTTCTAAAAGGTAGAAAGGATCTGCCTCTCCTTCTAAATCAAGAAAGTAAAAACTCCTGAAACTGAGTATTTATCGAGCAGAAATGAAAACAGGACAAAGGCAAAGCAGACTCTAAATCCCATTAGGCAATAAAGTTAGACTTAAGGCATTAGAAACCCCTCCCTCCGGTTCGATGTGGATTCAGCCAATCCACAGGTGTGAAGATGTTATTGCAACGGCTGTTCTGAGAATGAGATAAGAAGGCATTCCCAGGGTCATCTTCCATCGGCTTTCGGAGTGAAACAACCCAGATGGCCCTCCCCCAGTACATTCCCCAAAAGGTGAGAAAATCTCAGGGCATTCAGGTGCCAGGATAAAGGTTATAAAATAGTAGTTGTCGGAGGAAATAAGAAAGAATCACATTTGAGGTTCTCCCCCTTCTCCCAATTGAATGGCAGTATCACTTTAGGGATCTGACTCTATTTGTCTCCACCTCAATCTGTACCTCAATCTGTATCTCATTCCCCTCAATCTATCTATCTCTATCATCTCTACCTTTATCTTCTTTCTCTTATCTGTAGCTCTATCACCTCTATTTCTATATCTCTATCATCCATATCTCTGTTTTCCTTTTTCTTTTGAAGAATTTCTAAGCACTTTCTCAAGACATAAGTCGCTTATTTCACTGTCATTTTTTAAAGAGTAAAAATCTTGAGCTGATTTTATTTCCAACATACAGCATTTTAAAAAGGAAATTACAGTATCTAAGGATTTTCTTATGTTTAATTAGAAGGTAAAAGTCTTATCCTTGGCTTGGCCAGAATTTTGTAAGGCATATGTTAATATTTAAGGACATGGATCAAATAATTACTTTCCCCACACACACACTATATGCTGAGTTCATTTTATTAGGTCAACAATTTGGAACAGTTTCAAACATTAAATAGTTCAAAATAGCAATAGCAATAGCACTTAGACTTATATACCATTTCATAGTGCTTTAGAGTCCTCTCTAAGCAGTTTATAGAGTCAACATACTGCCCCCAATAATCTGGGTCCTTGTTTTACTCACTTCAGAAGGATGGAAGGCTGAGTCAGTCTTGAGCTGGTTAGGATCAAACTCCGGACAGTAAGCAGAGTCAGCCTGCATTATTGCATTATAACGACTGTTCCACCAAAGCTCCTAATGTAGCCCACAGTTTACACAGTTTTAAATCTAGTTTATAAAATTGTTTGATTCATGCCAAAAGTGAATGAAAAAGTGCCATAGGAACTATGGGCAACCATAGCTCCATAGATAGCAATAATGAGCATAAACTCATTATTTTACACCATATGGATCACTTTAAACAAAGTTGTATATAGTCACCCCTCTCCTATCCTACTTTTTGTGGACATATTTTGCTTAGTTTCATAAGTAAGAAATTTCAAATATATTAAAAGGTAATTCAACACAGGATTTAAAAAAAAACATATGCCTGTCTTCACTGCTTTGCTCTGAAGTCAGTCATTCTGCATGCTAAAGCTGAACAGAGATTAAAATGAAATCTTAGGTCATGGTCAATAGACAGATAGGAAAGGAAGCATCCAGCTAATACATTTATTGGGTCTTTGGTTTCAGGGTTTGTTTACATGACACCTCAAACGGTCTATAAAACCGGTACAGTGTTTGTATCCAGCATCAGGGTTGCAATCAGTAAGCTGTCTTATAAAAATAGTCATCAGCAGAATGTAGCTTTCATGAGTGAGGAATTTTGGCTTATTCCAGTCTATTAGTTGTTAGAAGCATGAAAAAGCTATGTCTAAATAGATTTAGGATTAATCCATCTTTCTCCTAAACCCTAGATATCAAATGAAATTTGATGTGCAGTGATCTGCTCTGGAAAGCAAAGCTCACCACCTAAAAGCCTGTCTAATGTCCAATGTCAGTACCTGCTAGGTGCATGTAATCTAATGCATTAGTGAACTTGCAAGATTATGTTATTGTAGTCCTACAACAAAGTAGACTTACTTCATCTAATCCTGTTTCCTGTATGGTTCATCTGTGAGGGATTCTTCCAAGTCTGAAAGTACAAACCTCCTGCCCACTACTTTTAACTGCTTGGCTGGATGTTT
Source organism: Notechis scutatus (assembly GCF_049901735.1). Lineage (NCBI taxonomy): Eukaryota > Metazoa > Chordata > Lepidosauria > Squamata > Elapidae > Notechis > Notechis scutatus. The sequence continues at coordinate 14,032,475 of NC_142017.1, read as the reverse complement.
CCTAAGTTTCTTTCACTGACCATTAAACCACCGGAGGCTCACTGGAGGCAGCATCTCTTCTTCTCTTTCTTCCAGGCCACTAATGCATTCCATTACAGTGCACTCCCTTACAGTCTATTCTGCAGGTTGGCCCTTTGACCTACAACTGGCCCAATGTTCTACAATAAAGCCATTCTCCGAGGATCTGAAGATTCCTGTGCATATGAAGGGAGCACTCTTTCACACATTCTCCCTCTTTCCCCCTCTCTCCCTCCCTTTCTCTTCCTCTCTGTCCTTTCTTGGATGTGTTAAAAAAGTGTGCAAAACTCCAAAGGTGTTGAAACAACAGCAATTCACACCTCAATATGTGAGAAGTTCTCTTTCTCTCTCTCTCTCCCTCTCTCCCTCTCCCCCTTCTCTTTTTCGTTTGAGCATATACAGAGGGAGAGAGAGAGAGAGAGAGAAAGAGAGAGAGAGACTTGTTTTTCTGAAAAATTGCAAGGTTGATTTTCTCCAAAGGATCTATTATTTCCTATTAACATTCTATACTTCTCTGTAAAAAAAAAAAAAAAAAGTAAACAGCTGGAATAATACTCACAAACACCTAGTATATGCAGCTGCAGGTATTTCTCCCTTATAATCTTTGGTTGAATCTTTTGAGAAGTATAATCTTGATTCTCTAATCAGAAAAATACCTTAATATTTATTGTCTAATTTTGAATCTCTGATCTCCAATTAGATTGCATCTTACCACCTGCAAACTTCAATACTGTATGTTTGTGGGGTATGTGCGTGTTTCCACAAGTCTTATAATTCAGAACCCAGCAAGGAAAGGAAGGAGAACATGTTCTTTAAATTGACACCCCCCCCAAAAAAAAACAGAGTCTCTAAAGAACTTTTCCTGAGACTATAATGTGTCCTAACCTTATTTAAAAATGAAAATAAAGCGACTACTTGTCCACCACCCTCTGGCCATTTGCTTTTGTTTTTCTTTTTGACTTTTGGCATGGCTCATTGGCAGAGTTAACCTTTTTCTGTAGATGATGCCCAACTGAGAAGTATGTTTCAACTATCCTGGTTCGACCAATTATAAGTAGTCTGGAAACTAAAGTAAACTGAGCAGAATTGCATACCTTGAATATATGCAGCTGTAGGCCACTATGCCCATTAACACAATGTCTTCATGTTAACAGTTTAGTGTATATAACAAATCTAATATTAAGAAATCATCTGTATGAAAATGCAGTAGTCATACAGAAGGGGTGCTGTCTAAGACGCACTCATACAGAGAAGACAACTTGATTATTTAGTACAAGGTAATACAAATGCCAACAAGAAGCAGAAAGAAAATAATAAAGTTTTTTTTTTTTTTTTAAAGGGAAGCAGGATAAAGCAGGGAACTAAAAGAACCAAAGAACTACAGACTCATTGAACAGAGAATAACAGAAATTAGTCTAGAAATTCTTACGCAGAAAAACTGAGAGGGATGAGGATAAAAGGGTATGCATCTGGGGAAAGGCAAAGGATCACATTAGAAAGAACAAAAATGGAGGAAAATAATCAGTAGAATCTCTTTCTTTCTCTTCTCTCTCTCTTCCTTCCACTCCCACCCTCTTTAAACAATTGCAACAGAACAGAGTAGCATAAATACAGCAACATTCCCAAATGGTCTGCAGGTTTGGAGCTGATAATAAGTATTGGCCAGCTATTCACAATAATATCTGAGATGCCTTGGGTCACTGAATATCTCCCCTAGATAGGACTATGAAGACTTGGTTCTATTTGAGCCTTGGCCGCAGGTGTGTGATAGAGCCTGTATCTTGACTGTGAAGGCTGTGATCTTTTGTGATTTCTTCCCCCACCCTCAAGTGCTATTTATTTTAAGTTTTTTAAATGTATTTTTTTATTATTTTCAATATTGTCTGCCATTCAGAATTAGATAACTCCAATATATCAATCAAGTCTGTTTCTGCATTATGTGGGAAAAAAATAAATGATTCAAAAGAAGGTTAATTAAGACGTATTGTAGAAAACACAAGGATTAACTACTTCGATCTCTCTCTCTCTCTCTCTCTCTCTCTCTCTCTCTCTTTCTCTCTCTCTCTCTCTCTATCTATCTATCTATCTATCTATCTATCTATCTATCTATCTATCTATCTATCTATCCATCTCCATTTCCATCTCTATCCCTATCTACCACTATATCTAATCTATATCTATTTTGAGTAAAAATTACTCATGGGAGTCAGGGCTAAGTGCTCCACACAAATATGAGATGATTACTTTTGCAAAATTAGATTCATAAAAAATTATAATCATAATGGAAATACAATTGTTGAATTAGCATTAGCTGATTACTAGGTTTTAATTAGCTGATTAGTAGGTTTTAATGACAATTTATTTGTGGGTTTTATCAATCACTTCTTCAGATATATTATACCCATTTCTGTTTCCTCCTGAACACATAAAACAAAAGTACAAAAATTCTAACTGCTAAATCTGGATTTACCAACATCAGGAAAGGCATGCAATTCAGACCAGGAAGTGAAAGCAGGCTAAGATGCTTCAAAACCATGGTAAAATGTGCAACAATAAATAGCATACACTTCAATCACTCCCCAACAATAAAGAACATCAAATGTACATTCAGAAGATATTCTAAATAGAGAATGAATGAAGTAGATAAACAGAAAGTTCTTTTATAGTAGAAAAAAATGCTCTTCTCAAGGTTGGATGATGAATTTCATAGAACAATATAATTAGTAAGAACAATTCTTGTGCAATCAGGTTGAAAGTAGTATAATACGTCAATCCTGACCAGAAGGCATTTCTTCAAATAGCTTTGTTTCAAGGACTATGAGAAGCACTGACTGAAAACAAAACATTAAACAGTTGGCGGGGTGGTTGGAGAGCAAATGTTGAAATCTATCTCTGACTTTCAACCATGTGTGAAGCGGTAATTTTTTTCCCCAGTTGGGTGTAAATGCCTATGTTTGTAATCCTAACTTACATGAGCTGTATAATCTGTGCATTAACTGTCATGTAAATATATTTTATTCCCATCACCTTAAATTTTCTTTTCTCTTTCTTTCTTTCATTTGGGTTTTCAAAGGAAAAGTCATTAGAATATATATATATCCATATATATTATTGGCCATATATATTGATATATATTATATATATATATATATATATATGTATTCAGCTTTGTTCGGGTATTTTCCCATGTCATTATAGTTGTGCTTTTAAAGTTGTAGCAATGTTTCGGCAGAATCTCATCTGCCATCACCAGGTTTCTATATTGTGTTCGTCTGTGAAAGCATATATAATATTTTTGTAGATTTTCACGGGTACAGGTATGCAGGTCTTGGCGTGTTCGGGTTTTTCCCTGTGTAAGATTGAGAGCATCTTGGCAACGTTTTGACACAGCCAACGACCTAGGAGATTACAGCACAAGACCCAGGATGTCACAATAGAACTCAGAAGATCATCACACAGCCCATGACCCAGGTCATTATGACCCAGGAGATTACAGCACAAGACCCAGGATGTCAAAACTCAGAAAGTCATCACACAGCCCATTACCCAGGTCATTACAACACAGGAGGCTGAAAGACACACATCCAATACCTCAGCCACACATGTTCTTACAAAAAAGCCAGCCAATCTGCAAACATCTACGCCATCAACCAATCAAGAAATGACAACACAGCCAACCTCCCCACCAGTATATATAGGGAGACGGCACTCCGATCACGCTTTGCTCACACAAGCACGAAGCTGAAAGCACCAGCCTGAAGATGGCGAGTGGGACCTCATTGAAACATTGCCAAGATGCTCTCAATCTTACATGGGAAAAGATCCAAACACGCCAAGACCTGCATACCTGTACTCGTGAAAATCTACGAAAAAATTATATATGCTTTCACAGGCGAACACAATACAGAAGCCTGATGATGGCAGATGAGATTCTGCCGGAACATCGCTACAACTTTAAAAGCACAACTATAACGATGTGGGAAAATACCCAAACAAAGCTGAATATCATACATATAAATACCTGCACCTCTGTGGCGCAGTGGTTAGAGTGCAGTACTGCAAGCTACCTCTGCAGCCAGCTGCCTACAGTTTGGCAGTTCAAATGCCACCAGGCTTAAGGTTGACTCAGCCTTCCATCCTTCCGAGGTGGGTAAAATGAGGACCCAGATTGTTGGGGGCAATATGCTGATACTGTAAACCACTTAGAGAAGGCTGTAAAGCACTGTGAAGCAGTATATAAGTCTAAGTGCTATTGCTATTGCTATATGCCTGTTAGAAAAAGAAGATATTTTGTTGTTGATTCTTAGATTTCCATTTTGAAATGGGAGATGTCACAGAAGATAGAAGCAACCCAAATAACCCTTTTCAGTCTGAGGCCCACAAACATATTTGTTGCTGCAGAGATACACATTGCTGTCTCCAGATGTAGTGCATTAAAAGTTAATTTACATTCGTGTTATTACTTTGCTTGATTGTTTTCGCCTGCGTTCTTCTTTAAAATGCTCAAAGATATAATCCATATGGAATGGCAATGACTTTCTTTTTCTGCTTCCCAAACAAAAAGATATATAGTACATCTTAAAATCCAACTATTTTATCTTGGTTTCACTTGCTTGAATAATGGCCCGTAGATAGTCAGTTTAATCCTTGGGGTGCTTTTTTGTACATACAACAAACTTTTTTTCAAGTTTTGAAGTGCTTTTTTTTATTTTTAGAGAGAGAGAAAGAGTGATGAGGGTTGATGAAATAGCTTCTTTCAAGTAAAATCTCTTCACTTCAAAGAGGGATGGGGAGAAGAAAAGAAGAGATACACCTACTATTTCTTATTTATCTGTCCTCATTCTGGTTCACCCTGTTATTGTCTTGTACAGTATGAACCACAAGACTTGCTAATAAGCTATTTAATACAGTCACGTCTTATGGCTCCATCTGTTCTCACCAGTTGCAAAAAAAAAAAAAAAAAGAGGGGGGGGCTAACTGCTCAGAATGTACCAGTCCTCAATTCTATCCATTTTCCTCCGTCTGTCGTTGTTATTAGTAGTAATAAATGGAAGCATCTCACTATGGTGGATATCAGCTAGGCTGTCATCTTACACTGTCAGGTCTTAACTAAGTTGAGCTATGGATTGATAGTCCAGCTCTAATGTGCAGAGACTGAGATCCAGATGGTTGAAAGGAAAATGAAACTTAAAAGTACAAGTCAACAGGAGATAAAGTAGGAGGAGTGAACAAGGAAATGCAAAAGGAATGTGGGAAAAACCTTTACCCAGAATTGTTTAGATAGAGGCGTTGGGTTCCTAAGGAGAGAGAGAGGAGGGAGAGGGGGAGAGGAGGAGAGGGAGGGAGGAGGAAAGAGAGGGGAAGGGAGGGAGGAGGAGGAGGGAGAGAGGGGAGAGAGGGAGAGAGGGAGGAGAGAGAGAGAGAGAGAGAGAGAGAGAGAGAGAGAGATCAGAGTAGTTAATCATTGTGAACCAAATCCTGAATAAGTTAGATTCTCAATGTGTTGAGCCAAATTTACTCTACATTATCATCTAGTATTCAAACTCCAGTTGTTCAGTGGGTTATTTGTTTTTAGAGAACTGTACATTTAAATGTTTTTCTATAGCATCTGTATATGGGCTTCTGGCAGGCTGTAGATATGTTAGCTGCAAGGAAATAATTGCTCCATTGTAACACTTCTTTTATCCTATGGTTGATCGGATGAAGTTCATGAGTTTGAATCCAGAATGATCAACATCTTCTCTGGTTTAACTTCTTTCCTCAAACCATAACGGATGTGCATCTAGCACAACATTCTCCTGCCATTACTATTTTTGAAAAAAATACGTGCATTTTTAGTTGTAAATCTTTTCTTTTAGGAGGTCAAGGTTTTCCATTTCACTCAGGATAATGTTGCAGGATCCAATCTGAGTCACTCACTGGGGCCAGCAAGCTTTTGAACTTCTGCTGGAGCCCATCTACAAGAAAACTTCTCGTTCTCCAGATTGTGTCTCCACATTCTAGAGAGTGAGAAGTTCTCCAAGCATGGGCTCCAGCATGAGTCCGAAAGCTTGGAAGAATACACCTCTGGTCCTGGTAACCAACTCAGATAGTATCCTGCATTATGCTTTAAACATTTCAGTTCAAATGAGAGCTCCTCCTATGTGACGTAGAAGACCATATCTCTTGCTTAATAATAAGCAGCATCTAGGCAAAGTCTGTAGCCTTTGGTACACTGCAGCTGGAATGTGTAGAGTTATATGATGATGGAACAAGTCTTCAGTTTGAAGAATAGGTTGTCACAACTAAGCCATTCGGCTTTAATTATGGTAGAGATGATCATGGCCGGGACTTTGTACAGCTACAGCCAGAATCCTTCTTAACTCAGCCTCCCACCCAAAGGTTCACAATTAATTAATTTAATCTGGAGGAGCTGTTCTCCATTTCTAATTAACAGGATATGCCCATATCTTCTGTTGTGTGGGAGAGCCTGGTGTAAAATGATTAATGAACACAAATTAGAGTTGTTTCCTCATACATCCCTTTTCTAAATTGTCGTGGCATCTATTACTACTGCTGTATTGTTGTTTTCCTTCTTGAAAAACAAACGTGGATGATTGCTTTTATTTATAAAGCAAGCAAGTGGATGCCTTTAATTGCAACAATCTGCAAGGGAACTTAAAATATTTGTTTCCAAAGCAAACAAAATTCTGAGTACTGTTTCTTTGTTCATTGATGGTCAGTTATTTTTGCTTTTTATGTTTTTCCCCCCTCACTCTGATCTTGATTAAAGGATGAACCCAGTATAAATAACCAAGGTTCTTCTTGTACACAATGTGCTAAGTACCAATTATATTTTTACCATAAATAAATCAGATTTGGCTGAATTTAGAATCACAAGGACTGCATTTTATGTTTGTGTTTAGGAAGAGGTACCACATTTTCTCCCTAATATGTATTTTTGCAAATGTCAGTGAACTGGTTCATACTATATATTACACTAGCAAGAATGCTTTTTATCTTGTTGAATAAATCACAATTAGTTGGGTTCATACAATTTGCTAAGCAATCAACATGCATTACTGTATTCTATTTCATGAAAGTTCTTAAAATCTCACCTACCTCATTGTTGACTCCCAATCTCTTGTCAAATACTGACTTTTTATTAGCAACATAAAAGTTTTCGGATAGGGAAATGACATAAGCAATACTGCAGCAACATACCACAAGTCTTGCCTCTTTGGACCATGTGTGCAGCATCACAATACTTGCAAACAAGTATAGGGTTTACATCACAAGACTACAATGCTGGTTTCACAAGTCTGTCTCCAATTTGCTTCCTGTCCTGCATCTGCAGAAGGTTCTTTCCATGGCCCAAATTAGCGCAGAATTCATTAATTAATTCACATAAATGAAGAGGTAGACAATTGCCTTACAATTGTTCATTTAGTTCATTCACCACTCAAAATTCCAGTGACATTGAAAAAAATGAGTAAGGACTGTTTTTCAAACTTACGACATTTGCAGAATCCCCATGGTCAAATGATCAAAATTCAGCTTCTTCATGATTGACTCATATTATTTATTTATTTGTCAAACATGTACAAGATAACAAGTATAAATATGAACATAAACATGAACAAAGGAAGTAAATACAGATAAATAGGGACAGTAAGACAGGGATGGTAGGCACGCTTATGCACGTTCCCTTTAAGGACTTCTTAAGATTGAGGTGAGGTCCACAGTAGACAGTTTGAGGTTGAAGCTGTGAGGCGTTGAGACTGTAATAACAGAGTCGAGTAGGGTGTTCCAGAAGTCATATTTTCTGCTATCGAGTTTGGAGTGGTTTACCTTGAGTTTGAATTGGTTGTTTGCCCGTGTATTATTGAGATTGAAGCTGAAAAAGTCATTGACGGGCAAGATGTTATAGCAGACAATTTTGTGAACTATGCTTAGATTGGACCACAGGCGGTGTAGTTCCAGATGGTCCAAGCCCAAAATTTCAATCCTGGAAATATTTACTGACAGTTATCGTGTCCTGGGTTCATTTAATCCCTTTTGGCGACCTTCCAATAAGCAAAGTCAAAGGGGAAGCCAGATTCATTTAACGACCATGTTATTAATTTAACAACTGCAGTGATTCACTTAAGAAAGGTTGTAAGATGGAGCGAATCTCCATCTTGACAACTGTCTCGCTTAGCAACAGAAATGTTGGGTTCAATTTTGATCATACCTCTACAGCAGCAGCATACAAATGTATTTCCATTCAAGTATAGGAATGAAAGTGGAAAAAAAAATCCCAATATCAAGAAGAAGGGGTGTGTGTGTGTGTGTGTGTGTGTGTGTGTGAGAGTGTGTGTGTGAGAGAGAGAGAGAGAGAGAGAGAGAGAGAGAACTTCTCACATATTGAGGTGTGAATTGCTGTTGTTTCAACACCGTTGAAGTTTTGCACACTTTCTTGACACAGCCAAGCAATGACAGATAGCTATTTAAAGAAGTTAAGACACCATTTCCCCCACCCCCAACCCACATTTCCTGAGCCTTAAGGATTCTGCAGCCCATTGAGAATGAATAGCGTAGAGCTCTAAATCCCTCTAGCTGGAGACCTAGTCCTGATAATGGGAAATTCTGACAGAGCTATGGCGAGTGCAGCATGGCAGTGCTGTGATTATTCTTTATTGCCATGGCATTTACTGCTGGCAGAATGGTGGGCAGCTCCTAACACTCAAAATTAATGTGCAGTTACAACCTTACATGGGGTGTAGCCCAAGGTGCAGTGCACTTGAAGCCTAATGTATCAAAAAGATTGCTCTTCTCTATTCAAGTTGAGCTGGTCACTCTTAAGATAACCTGCTGCATCAGAGTTACTTTTAATAATTTAATCTATAGTTGGTCTAGCAGATGTAGAAAAGATGCTTTAAAAACAAGCACAGAAAGGATTGTGATACTGACCTCAATAATTCATCTTTAGATAATCCGGGGACATAATGGTAGTGTGGAGATAATGACACAGGAGGGGATATGAGATTGAAGTTTTCTTCCTTATTTCTGTAGAGAAGCTAACTTTAAAACTTCCATTATTTTCAATATTGTATTTCCCAAATTGCCTTTTAAATTTTGGTATTTATTCACTTTCTCTTCTTTCCTCCCCTCATGAGAAAATACAGCATGAAATGTAATGGACGTGATCTCTCTTTCTTTTTTTAACTATGAGAGAGAAAATGAGAGAAAGAGAGAACTAGATCTGCCCTTTGGTCTACAATCCATACAATGCAACTAAATGGTAGTGCACACACCCCCACACACACCCACACCCACACCCACACACCACTCAGTTTCCAAAGACTCTGTGTGGTACCCAAAGTAAAGCATAGGGGAAAAAAGAAAAGGAACAAAAATATGGCCATGGGAATATCCATTTTGAAAGCATTACTAATGCCTGGCAAAATTAATCATGACAGGGTCACATTTTTAGAGTTGTGTTTTATGAGCAGAATAACCACACTATGGTGGAAATATCCCTTCCAATTCTGACATCCCAGTTTTCTTTTTAAATGGGAGTTGAATTGTACTCTTACCCACTTCAAACTACTAAACCATATTGGCAAGTTAAGATGTTGTCAATTAACAAACAATGAAAATGTCATGAATACCAAACTAGTAAAGGCTGGAAATGCCATTGTTTGGATGTCAAATGAATTCAGTGTTTTCCATTCTTCATGTCCATGAATAAGGGCAATTATATCACAAATACTGATTTTGCAACTACAAATACATTTTCTCAAATAGTCAAAAAGGTCGCAAATCACAAGGATTGTCTTACAAAGTTGTACATTTTATAAAATATGCAACATTTTATAAGGTTGTAGCCTTTAGTTAATAAAATTCTTCCTGTCTTGAACATTAATATGTGGGCTTTCTGAGCAAAGAGAAATAACTGAGAAAGAGGCCACGAGCTTTTACTGCTACCCTACAAAAAGATCTTGACTATGTATCAGAATGGTCAAACAAATGGCAACTTCAAATCTCAACAAATAAATGCTCTGTCTTACATATTGGCAAAAAAAATCAGAAAATAAAATACAAGCTGAATAGTCAAGATCTTGTTGATGACCCAAGCTCTGTAAAGGACCTTGGAATACTCACCTCTAATGATCTAAGTGCTAGAGCCCACTGCAACTACATAGCCAAAAGGGCATTAAGAGTTGTTAACCTAATCCTACGTAGCTTTTTCTCTGGTAATATCACACTACTAACCAGAGCATACAAAACATTTGCTAGACCAATACTCGAATACAGTTCATCAGTCTGGAACCCACATTACGTATCTGATATTAGCACAATTGAGAAAGTCCAGAAATATTTCACAAGAAGAGTTCTCCACTCCTCTACTCGTTGTAGAATACCTTATGCCACCAGACTTGAAATTCTAGAACTAGAAAACCTTGAATTACGCCGTCTTCGGTCTGATTTAAGCATGGTATATAAAATCATACATTGCAATGTCCTACCTGTCAATGAATACTTCAGCTTCAACCATAACAACACAAGAGCACACAATAGATACAAACTCAAAGTTAACCGCACCAAACTTGATTGCAGGAAATACGACTTCAGCAATAGAGTGGTCAATGTCTGGAATACTCTACCCGACTCTGTAGTTTCTTCCCCAAACCCCAAAAACTTTAACCTTAGACTGTCTACTATTGACCTCACCCCTTTCCTAAGAGGTCTGTAGGGGGCGTGCATAAGCGCACCAACGTGCCTACCGTCCCTGTCCTATTGTTTCTCTTATTCTTCTTTTATTTTTCTTATATGTACCCATTTCATGTATTCACAACTATGTATACACTTATACTTATTATCTTGTAAACAATTGGCAAATTAAATAAATAAATTAATTAATTAATTAAAGCAAATATCAAGAGTTCCACATAGCTGCATCATATCTAATTCAGATCCCAATACCTTTAAGAGAAAATAATAATAATTTAATATTTTAGAATATAGTTCTCTGGATTTCTTTCTTTTTCTTTTCTGTGGAAACCAGATGGATTCAGCTAATTATTTCTTTTCATGAAAATCTTTGTCAGAAACGGCTTTTGTAACAGATGAATCAGAATGGTGTCAAATGCATTAAAAATCCTAACAAAGAGAATTGCTAAGAAAATGACTGTTTTGTAAGAACGTTATCTTCATTTCTTCCAACTCACTTGACATTTCATCAAGGAACATTCAATATCAGATCATGGCTACCAAATCTTAAAAATCAACTGACAACCAAAATGTTGTACATGACACATACGTACTGATGTTATATTAATTGATTATACAAGAAAGGTTCTTCCTCAAGGGAAAATTGTTAGAAATCATGTTAAAGTCTGAATAGGAAAATGCAGGCTTTCAATAAGGCTGCAAAAACCTGAAGTGTTAATGGAAATAAAATTATTTGCTGCCATTTTGGGGGAACAACTGTTATTTTATAGCTGAGATATGCCAGTCTTAATTTTAGGGCAAATTCTAAGAAGTGATTTGAATTAACAGTTTGATCCCTTCATTGCTAATAATGACATTTTGTTTGAGCTGAGCTTAACTCCTGGTCAATATATGGAAACATCCATATATTTTCCACCAACATTGTGGATCTGTTTTTTTCACCGCTATCTTCCAAGGTATTCCTCAGCTTTCAAATCTTATCGACAGCTTTGCTTCTTTTGGTAGTGTTGCATCAAAGAACTAACCAGATCAGACCCCACTTAGCATTTTTTAAGACCACCCAGAGTCAATGAGGAGCTGCCACTTCACTAAATATTTCTAAATGTGCTAGAGCTCCTGAATTAAAACTAACACTTGAAACAACTGTTGGCATACACATCCAGAAGGGGCAGCAAAATATGAAAGGTATTTACTCTGTGATAATTGACATACTTCAGTGTGATATGGTATACAAAGGAAATAACTTCAATTGTGATGTCAAAGTGTACATGTTGACTGCTGCCAGTCTTGCCAGTCTTATAATCTTTTAACATAATAGATACTGTATACTCTGGGATACTCTATGTGTGGATACCTGTAGGACAGGGATCTGCAACCTTAAACACTCAAAAAGCCATTTGGACCCATTTCCCACAGAAAAGATAACACCGGGAGCCTCAAAACCTGGGTGGGCATGGTCAACTCAACATCACTTCCACCCAGTCACATGACACCCCCACGGCCATGCCAGGTTTTGTGTGGCTCCCAGTATTTTCTGTGGGAAATGGGTCTCTCTCTCTCTCTCTCTTCTTTCTCTCTGTCCCCCTCCCTCCCTCCCTCTCATTTCTGTTTTTTGTATTTTACCTTCTCAGGCCCAGTGAGGAGTGACTGGGAGGGGAGGGTGAGGAGTGTGGCCAGCCAGTGGTGGGATCACCCAACAGGGAGCCACAGCAGAGGGCCCAAAGAGCCGCATGTGGCTCCAGAGCCGCAGGTTGCTGACATCTGCTGTAGGAGATGACCAGGTTGAGTCCTGGGTCCAAGTGAATCTTGAGTCCCTTTGCACCCACAAGAGATCTAATTCCAACCCACCTTGAATTGCATTGACTCTTATCTACCTCCAATTTGCATTTACTGTTAGTAGCTCTGATTCTTGTAGACACTCAGTCAGCATGCAAGAAATTTATAATCATTTGAACTGCTTTGGCTTCCGATTTCCTGCACTTGTCATTACCTTTTCTTCCCTGCCTCCTTCAGTTCAGGACTGTGCAGTTTCTTGCCTTGGGCCTCTCTCTGGTATGTTCTGCCAAGTATGTATTGCCAAGTCCCCCTCCCCCTCCTTCACCAACTACACATTACATCATACCCAGACAATCTCTCTCTCTCTTACTACTACTGCAAGCATTAGTTTAAAGTTTTATTTTACCTTTTCTGTGTTCACATAGGTTACTTTCATGGTGTTCCATGCAACTGGTTGGTTCATATTGTTATATAAGAGAACTTGACTCAGTTGTGTTTAATGACATCAAAGGTGGAGCCTTATCATTTTATGGCCCTATCAACTCTTACAGATTTGCAAAAAACCCATATCTCATAGGCGAAGAAGTATGGCTCAGCAGGGAAATGGGTTGAAGCAAGATATATTTGTGGTCTCAGAACTAGAGGACAGGAATGAAAAATGAGTCTCACTAAAATTAGTAGAGAATACCCTCTCCACAATATTTCCAATTCTCAGTCAAATCTTCTGATACTTTGACAATGGATTGGATCTAGTTAGTCTTTATAGTTGTTTGTTCTCTGTGTTTGGAATATGATTTTTAATATATTATCATTGAAATATTGCCTAAATACTCACTTAATTATATTCTGAGATTCTGCAAAAGAATAAATAAAACCTTATCTATTGGTGTAATCCAAAATGTATTTTATTGTTAGTCTTCTTCCTCTAGGCTACTTAGTTTTATTGTTCATCTGTTTATTAACTGTGCATTCATGCCAATCACAAACACACACACATACACACATCCATGAAAAAAAAAAGGTTTGAATTTATAGGCCATTATGAAGACACTTCGTAGCAACATCTGCCTCATAAAGGCACACATTCCTCTAAAGTTCACAAAATTCAATTTAGTTTACCCTGCATAAATCAATATTAATACTTCTCCTCTCACTCAACAATAATAATAATAACTTACAGGCACTCCACTCTGTAAAATCTAAATTAACCCCTAGCAGCTGTCATGGAGCATTAAATGTAAAATGCAATAAGATGTCTGTGTTGGATTTCTTCAATGTGAAATATAGATTGATGGATGGACAGAGAAAAGGACACGCAGATGAGCAGAATAAAAGCACAGATAAAAATGGTATAAGCTTTAGATTCAGAGAATGATGTTGTGATGTCCAGAAAAGTTTATATCTCAAAACTAAAACCCAAACCCATTGCAGGGGCAGACCTACTGTGGACATCCAAGCTTATGGGAAAAGCAGTAAAAGTATCAAAAAGAATCTATGCAACGTCTATCTTATATATTTGAGTTTTTGTTTCTGTTGTTCCTATAGTCTAATGGGCACCCAGATGTTTTTAGCCCCCTTCTCTATTATAATCCAACATTTCAAACCAGCTACTATAATTGGAAAGGCAAAAAGAAATAATAAACATCACTATCCAAAAGGAATAGAATGCAGAAGTGTTTTGGTATTGCTGAATTTCCATTATACAGCTAAATCTTTTTTTAGTCTTTGATAGAGATGGTCCAAGTTAATTTCTGTCATATTCAAGAATGAGGAATTTTTCATTTTCAATTCAGGTAAAAATTGATTTTCCACATAAAACTGGTTTTCTAAACCAGAATTCTGATCTGAGAATTTCATTCACATCACCTTCATGCTTGCATCATGTAATCGTTTATGTTCCCAATCAATTTGAATCTCCAGTTTAATCAGTGATCTGCTTTGGGTCATTGATTCATTGACACCTTAGTACATTCCTATGTGTCAGTCAAATCTGAAGCAATCTGGCCCACAGTTAATCCAACTTCACTTTAAATATTTGATTTCTTATTTGGAGGTATGCTATGGGAAAAGTTAGAACAATCCATCAATCAATAGCTACATGTCCTAATTAAGAAATTGTAAGAAGATGCAACAATCCACCTCCCTCTTTATTACGTTCTTATTAATTCCAACTGTGACTGTCTCAGTTTTTCCCTTCTTCTCAATGTATGCGCTCTTTCTGCCTAAAAACAAAATTCAGCTAATATTGATACAGTAAGACACTTAATCCCTGTTTCTTTTGTATTCAAATCAATAGATATACGTGTTATCATTATTTAATATTAGTTCTATTGCTAGTGCAAGCAAGTTGGACAGTGCCTTAAAATATTCTGGAATATGTCCTGATTAATACTACAAAATGGGACAATTTCTTCTAGAAAATTTACATCTTATTTTACTTTCTTCTGACCCATTGTCAAGATATCAGCTTATTTTATGCAATAACATTTTGTAACAAAAGGAAAGCATGTTGCTATGATAATCTACTCAAAGTCCTTCTCATCTTTTATTACCCAAGATTATTGCACTTTTCAAAATTAAATACAAACTTAATGAGAAAGAGCTGATAGGAAATGTGTGTATTTGTGTATTTGTTTCTTTATGTGGAAATGTGTGTGAACTAAATCCCATGTAGCAACTACCAGCTTAATATATAAATTAATAAAGTAGAATTGTTTGTATTGACATATTTTATTTAATTCCATTTATAGACTGATTTCTTTAATATACTTTCTCCAATAATTAATGATAACGAATTGAAGTATTTCTAAAGAACTTTTTATTATATCCTGTTTACTATATATCAAAATTGAATGGAAGAGAAAATATTTCTCTTTAATCTAAGGTTACTAATGTCATATTTTTCAAACTATGGAATGGGAGCATAGCTATTTTTAATATTTACACTGTTCTGCAAGTAAATTTTAATTTAAAATGTGTCTTTAACATTAAACATGTATATCAAATTATATTAATGGAAATGACATACTTATGATAGCATGTAAGATGTAATGTTGAAATGATTATATGAAGAGGAATACCCTGAAATGATGTGTGTGTGTGTGTGTGCATGCGTGCATGCATGTTTAAAAATTGCAACCTGTAAGGCATAAAATTGAATCAGCAGGAGTTGACTAAAACAGAAGATAAGATAGACATTTTAGCCTACCTCTGTTCTAAAATTCTAGTAACCTTGGGTTTCTTTTCAACTGATAGTGAGCTTTGATAATGTTAATTATCTGATTCATTATAATAGGAAGCAAAATGTTGAAGGTAACTGATGTTTCATTTTGAATCCATTTCAAAGAAAGAGCTCAGAGAAGAGCAAAAAAGATAATGGGACTGAAGGCTAAACCATATGATGAATGTTTGAGGCAACCAGGTATGTCTAGTCTAATGGAAAAAAAAATATTAGGGGTGATATGATAGCAGTCTTCCAGTATTTGAGGGGCTGTCACAGGGAAGAGGGGACTTATTCTCCAAAGCACCTGAAGGTAGGACAAAAAGTAATGGGTGGAAGCTCATTAAAGAAAGATTCAAGCTAGAAATAAAGAGAATTTCAAGATAGTGAAAACAATGAATCACAGAACATCTTGCCTCCAAAAGTTGTGGGTGCCTCATCACTGAATGTTTTCTAAAAAAAAGACTGGACAACAATTTGTCCAGAATTGTCCAGAAGGGTCTCCTGGTTGAGTAGGTGATTCGACTATGAGACTTCGAAGATCCCTTTCAACCCTATTATTCTACATTCTAATGGCTTCTCTGGGGTGAACTGACAGTTTGTCATGAAACTTAAGTATATAAAAGGTAAATTGAGCCACTAACTTTCTATAGAAGTGGAGTTCCTAAAGAGGTATTATTTGCAATTTAAACCCTTTATTAAGGAAATAGATTGTCATGAAATAATATGTTGTGCTTATCTGGTGACTGAGTCTACAGAGAGCATACTGTTGGAATTCTGATCAGTCCCGATTATTTGCACAGATATGATGATGTCAAATGAGCCTGGGATACATGAGTGATAGGACTTATTGAAAAGCAGAGAGAAGATTCTGAAAAAAAAATGCAGGAAACAATATATTTGCAATTGAAACAGCAGGAGGTATAACTGTCAATTTCAGTAGACCTAATTTTGCTTTTCTGCATTGCTGAAAGATAAACATATTTGCATTCAAAACATGTTTTAAAGCATGTATTTTAAAGCACCTCTCCAATTACTATATATATAATATTCAGGAAATATCCAGAATATAAGCTTTTTTAGATGTGTGCTTGTGTACACATACACTTTGCAATAATACTTTAATTCAGAAGATGTAATCCAGAATACATAGAATTCCTGCTTTATGGAACTACCTGCTCCATGTCATGGATTTGTTGTAATTGGAATTGGACAACATAAATGAAGCACTTTGAGACTCTGAAAGAGGCAAGTTGGACAGATCTTCAGAATTTAACTGTAAAGCTTGACCATGATAGGTGCTGAATTTGGAACACTTTGAGATCAACCCCATATATCTTTACCAATGGCTCAATTTGATAAAATATATTGTGGTGTAGTCCTAGATACTAGATCTATGTTTGCAATATTCTTATTCACATATATTTGGAAGTAAGCATTGCTGAATTCAGTTGTTCTAATTTCCAAGTTGGCATATATAGAACAGCACTGTAATTAGCATAACTTGAGTAAGGTTGCATTTTTTTCTCTTTCTCTTTCTCTTTCTCTTTCTCTTTCTCCTTACAGTTTTTCTGCCAGTGATTCAGAAATAGTTTGTCATTTTCTTCATCCACTGTTTTTTCCCCCAGCTTCCCACTCTAGTCTGCAATATGCTGAGTGTTGTCATTCATTTCAAACTCCATTATTTTCAATAATCATCATTTCTGTTTCAACTTTTGTCTCCTTATCTTTGATCTCTCCCATCTGAGTCTTTACTTTTTACAGGATGACCTTCAGCAAATGCTTCTCACCCTCCTTCATTTTTTCAGACCAAGAGTATTATAGGCACAAGATCCCCTTACCCAATCAAACACACAATTTACCCACCACATAAAGCTTCACAGTGCAAATGTTGCTGTTAATCCCATCTCTTATATATCTCCTTCTTTTGAGTGTATTTTGTTCATCCACTTTCATTTCAAGAAATACTCTCTTTTCATAGACATTTACTCAAATACTGAAGGAGATGCTTTCCTAAGCCACTTTTAATATATTTGGAGTGTTACAAATATGATACGCTGCTTCAGGAAAGGAAAATAGAAAGTAGGAATTATTTATTGTCATATTTTTTTCAGTTGAGCGAGTGAGTTGGCATATTTTTACAAAAAAAGAGTTTGAAACTGAACAGAAGACAATAACTAAATTCAATGAATTCAATGAATGAATCTTAAATTGTCTATTCTGTCCAAATCCTAACCCACAATCTTCCAAGGATTTGTCTGAAGTTTTGTATGGAAAGACACCAAGCTAGCTAGAAAGCGACATTTTTGACAAAAGTCAAAGTGTTCCAATCTCTCAGGGGCTGCCCCAAAGAAGAGGGAGTCAAGCTATTCTCCAAAGCACCCGAGGGCAGGACAGGAAGCAATGTGTGGAAACTAATCTAGGAGAGAAGCAATTTAGAACTAAGTGGAGATTTCCTGACATTTAGAATAATTAATCAGTGGAATGACTTGCCTCTAGAAGTTGTAAATGCTCCAATACAACACTGGAAGTGTTATTCTATTCTATTCTGTTCTGTTCTGTTCTGTTCTGTTCTGTTCTGTCTGTCCTGTCCTGTCCTATCCTATCCTATCCTATCCTATCCTATCCTATCCTATTCTCCATTCCTCTATTCTATTCTATTCTATTCTATTCTATTCTATTCTATTCTATTCTATTCTATTCTATTCTATTCTATTCTATTCTATTCTATTCTATTCTAAAATATTGTATATGCAATGTTTTGAACCCAGGAGTTACTTTTTTAGAAGTCATAATATAGATGAGCAGGATACAGTGACCATTGTGTCAGGAATTGGGGATAGTTTAGTTGTTCTTGGGCAATATTTGGATCACATAAGTTAATGCTGTGATGTCTGTATTTTTATCCATCGGTCATATTTTGTTCTTCCCAAGTGGATTGTATGTACTTCATTAAATTGAGTATTCTCTTTGTAGCTAAGGGTTGTAGCTAAGGGCTATAAACACCCATGGATTATTCACCACTGCTTTAGAAGAATTCATAAATGAAGCAATGTCTTTTTCAAATATACTGAACTCAAATACAGAAACCATACAGCTCCTTCCCCTTATTGTTCCACCATCCTCTCTTTAACTACTTCTGATTTCTCCAATCATGTTACTTCATTTATTTACTAGATAAATTGAGGCAACTATCAAATCTAGCAAATAGTTATTAGATATGTAAATGATATCTAATTCAAACTAAAAAATTCTTGTTCACTTAACGTCCAATAAGAAGGGAACTATATTTACATGATGATATCATTAGTCCCTGAAAACTCACTCATTTCTTAGTCAAAATTTATAAAGACTAATATAGATTAATAAATAAAGCAATGTTCCAGTACTGGCCTCAGGTAAAATATTAAGAGCAATTATGAATTGATTATAATTCTGATAAGTGCATTTTCATTCTCACTTCTTATTGTTGAGGTCACTCAGCTTATTTGCAGCCCGTTTAAAAATATATGTAAAAAAGTAGAATTGTCATATATAATAATTTAGAGTCCATAATGGTATAAATGTCAGTTCAATTAGCCACTTAAGGAAGCTATGCTCATTTTCTCAAAATGAAATGATGTGGATCTTTAAGTACTGTTAATTGCAATTTTGTATATTTTCATTCAGACTCATTAGAAGCCATCAAAATATTCTCATATAATTGGTGGCAAATGAAAAACCATATAAGTTGAATATAAATCATGGTTACTTGTTTCAGGGAATTTAGAGTCTGGTACTAGAGTAAAAATTAGAGTGATAAAAGGAGTTATATGTCTCCCCGTCCCCAATGACTGAAGAATTCACTGGTCGTGTAATAAACGCTAATAAGCAAGATTACTGCTTTTGGAATGCCCACTGAAGGGCTGTACAAATCTCTGCAGGGCATTTCATTGTGATAATGATTGTTCTTTCACTTTGGAATTGTCCCAATTAAACTAAACTATTAGACTAGAACAGCAATGGTGGTTTGCTTGCCAAAAATGGCTCCTGAATAGGTGTAGCACTTTGTCAAAACGAAGTAGAATGATCAAGACAGATCAATGTCGCCTCAATAGAGGTGCAATGATTAGTCTCTTCAAGCCACTTGGACACATCAAGGTATAGGACTGTATGTTCCTGGGGGAAATCACTCACTGATAACAGATAATCAGAGTTGAAAGGGACCTTGTAGATCATCTAGTCCAACCCCCTACCCAACCAGGAGATCCTGCAACATTTCTGACAGATGGGAGTCCAATCTCTTCTTGAAAATCTCAAGTGATGACGCTCCCACAACTTCCAAAGGCAACTTCTGTTCCATTGGTTGATTGTTCTCACTGTCAGAAAGTTTCTCCTTATTTCCAGGTTAAATCTCTCCTTGTTCAGTTTCGATCCATTGTTCCTTGTCTGGCCTTCAGGGGCTTTAGAAAATAGCTTGACCCCTTCCTCTCTGTGGCAGCCCCTCATATATTAGAAGACTGCTATCATGTCTCCCCTGGTCCTTCTCTTCACTAGACTAGCCATGCCCAGTTCCTGTAACCGTTCTGCATATGTTTTAGTCTCCAGTCCCCTAATCATCCTGGTTGCTCTTCTCTACACTTTTTCTAGAGTCTCAACATCTTTTTTATATACTGAAATGGATATACACTGAAATGGATTGATCATGGTTGTCCCATGTCTGTAAATATATAGATAAAAACAAGACCAATTATGGATAAAGCAGTTTATAGCACATTATAACGCTGGGCTACATATCCCCAAAGTGTTTTTTTCCAAAAGGCAACTGGAACTTCTTGATTCCCCTCCCCCTTTGGAAATATCCATTTTTCAGTTCTTTCAGCTTCTTGGATGAGAAGCAAAACATTCTCAAAAGGGGAAGAAATAACCAAGAAAGTCTATTTGCCTTTTGGAAAAAGCACCTTTGAGACAACCATGATCTGGATGATAGACAGTAGGTTACATAAACTCGGAATATTTATTACAATGAATATATCTAGTCCAAAATTCAGGTTTTCCCTGCAAAATCCCAACTCTTCCAATGAAGTCATAAGTTTTACTCGAAGTGTCCCTTTTTTGTTCAGGATGAATTATACATTATTTAAAAGTCTGCATAAACAAAAGGCGTGCTTGTATACATTCCCCAATACACACTTTTTTCTTTGTTTTAAAAACAATTTGATTTAAATTTTATACCTATTTTTAAACACAAGTGTTAAGATTCCAGCATTACAACATTTAAAAAATTACACAGTGGGAAGCTAGTTGTTCCAATGTATTAATATGGGGAAGTGTAAAATCAATTAATTTCATTCCCATTTTCATTCTGAGTGATAAGACCCTACTTTTTAAGGAAAAAAGTACTATTTCAATCATATCCCCATTCTATAGGAAATTATTTTTGTTTGTTTTTTTCCCATTAAAATATTTAAGGAATTACATAATTACTGCTATAAAATGTGGGCTTGGTTGTTATTATTAGTAAAACTCAGTTGAATTTGATGTGTTTGAAGATAGTGTAATAAGCCTCAAATTCCGCATTTATGTCTGTGTGGTTTAAATATTTGAAAATTTTATGCATATTTATAGTCCTCACTGTACAAAAGGGAAAAAGGAAAGGAAGGAATGTTTCTTTGCTGAGTGAGTTAAATAAATAGGTTACAAAAATATTCCCCTCTTTATCTTCAATGATTATGATTAGAAAAGATTATTTCAATAAAATAATGTGATTATATATGAAAGGAAAGACTAGGAAATGTAAACTGGTATACATGGAGGGAGGGAGGGAGGGAGGGAGGGAGAGAGAGAGAGAGAGAGAGAGAGAGAGAGAGAGAGAGAGAGAGAGAGAGAGAGAACACAATACAAAATTCTTTTTTATGGTTTGCAATTTTGCCATTTTTACAAAAAAAAAGTTATTTCGTTTGCTTTCATTTTACTCAAGTTCAAATGCCCATATGAAAATCAAAACTTTCTTCCTCCAACAATTTATTAAACCATATTTTGTTGGACTATTTAAGCAATGCAATAACAATAAGGACTAAATCAAGTATCCATGGGAACAGTTTGGCAAATATGTATTTAAGATCTTTCTGTATTCTAATGATGTAACTTTGACATTTAAACAAGCTAAACAGAAGACTCAATTAAAGTAGCCCTATGTAGGTTAAACATTTTAGCAAATGTTTGACTTTTTACAAAAAGTCAGTGGGTATACTAAAGTGCCTGGATCTTCACATTTCTTGCAAGTTTGGTGGAATGTTAATGTATACCATAATAGGACCTGGATGAAAAGTAACTTGAAAAAAGTTCAAATGAACATATCCATTTGAAACTGATGAGTGAAAGTAAGAAAAGTTTTACCATTGTACAACTATGAAATAATTGACTGGTTAGAATAATTTAGAATTAAGAACCAGTGTTGCACTTCAACTTCCCCATTACTGGATCTATAAAATGGATATTTTAATCTACTAATCAATAGTTTCATAGATGCAGTAATTTGGAAGATGAACTGCAACTCTGTTTCTTAAGTCCAATTTTGCAGATTATGAATAAAAGTACCTTATTCTTGAATGGGTATAATGTTTAATATACTGTGACGAACCGGAGTGTAACACAAATGGAACAAAATCCAAAAGGTAAATAAATATCCTTTAATGCCTCCAACTTGGCCCCACTGTTCAATAATTCTCAGTTGGAGATAAAACTTATTCAAAAATAGTCTTCAAAAGAAAGCAATACAGTCTGAACCTAATCAGCAGATACAAGTGAAATAACAAACCAAAACTAACTACAATGAAGGAAATTCCACAGTGAACCAGGATAAGTAATTACCAACTTCAAGGAGTTAACAAGGCACAGTCTGTTGGAAGGACACCAACCAAGATAACTTCAGCCCAAAATAAAACATGCTTTGCTTCTGGCAATGCTATGTTTTAACCGTCTCTCTTATATACTATTCTCCCCAGCTGCAACCAATGAGGGGGATCATGGCCACTTCCTCTTTTGTAAGCCAAGTTGTTTCCTTCTCTGTTCCTCCCTGCGTGTCCTAGGATGAAGAGGGGATGGGCCTGGTTCTTCCTCTCTCTGCCCAGCCGGCCTCTGCCCTTCCCCAGCCTCCTCCACAACCTCCAGAGCCACACCTCCACTCCCTGTCGGCTGTTCCTCCTCTCCCTCAGAGTCCGACTCTCACAAGGGCATGACACATACCTCTTTCCAAATAGTTTTGTTTGCATTACTAATCCTAACCAATGTATTAAAACATGTTTGTATAATGAAAAATCACTCATGCAGTTCTATAAATAAGGATGGCTGGGGAGGAGAATTACAATCCCATTACTCATGTTTGGCACATTTCTATCAGTAAAGATTGTGATTCTATTCAAACAGACACCATGGCAGTATATTCTATTGAATTCAATGGAATGTGCTCCAATATAGAAAGTCTAGGATTACACTTTGAGCTAGGGTCCAAAATCCATTTGTTTGCTGTGTTTAATTATTTTTCAAATCTGGTGCAGTGATTTTATATACGATAGGTTTCAATTCCTTCTAAGCTCCCACAAAGTTTGGGAAAAACTGACAAATCCCTGAGTGAATGTGTTAACTTGGTAACATTTGTATAAACTGAGTTACAAGACTATGGAGGAGAGTGACAAAGATGGTTTAGAAGACTTATAATGAACAATTGTGGAAACTAGGTATGTCCAGTCTAATGAAGAGAAGGACTAAATTGCTCTGGGACTTTAGAATTCAAACAGACAAGCACCTGTCACATAGCACTTCAGAATTAACAATTGTCAATAAGAGAGATAAAAAAGTTTGGATGTGGATGTGACAGTGCCTGGAGTCAGCAGAATAAAAAAGAAAGAATTGGAGAAAATCACATAATACAAAGATCTCCAAATAAAAATTGAACAATTGTGGTCAAAGAAAGCAAAGGTAATGCATTCTTAAACAACTGTAGCACCACTTAAACATCATTGGCATTGACAAAATTGCTATCAGTCAATTGCAAAAGGTAACTTTCCTTGGAACAGCTTACATCCTGTGACGATACCGCTAAAATCATCAAACTGCATCTGCTTATCCCATGTCTTTGGGAAGTTCTCTTTAAGTGGGCAAAGTCTAGCCTAAACATCTGGCTGACTGTGGTACAAACCATATTTAGGCTGCCAAATCCTGGACAATCAGAAGATGGAAGCACTGTTAAACTTGCTGTAATCCTTTGCTCTCACTAACATTCAATACTTATGGGTAGGTGGGGGGAAGAATCCAGGTAAAAGTTATATTTTTACCAATGATTGATGCAACTGGTGGGAGATCCCCAACCATATCATATTTACTGACTATTTCCAAAATTTTCCATGGACATTTTTTCAGCTTCTGAAAGTGACCTTGATTTGGTGGGAACACAGAGCACAAGAAAAGAGTCACTTTGGAATACAAATATATGCAGAAGAAGCTAAGCATGGATCATTTCCCCATTCTTTTTATGGAATGGTCTATTACTTTAAAATAGCTATCTTTGGGGACTTTTTGGAAATCCTTTGGTATTTGATGAGAGAGAGTGGAATAGAGTGAAAGGCATGAATTTTATAACGCAAAGAAAATGTTCACAGTTGTTTTCCACATTGTACAGGGACAATCATTGAGATTTGCCTGCTGCTTTCTCTTTCTATCACAGTGTTAGTCTCGGTGGGAATAATTAATAGGAAAGCTGAATCTGAAACAAAAGAATGCTTCCTAC
Organism: Notechis scutatus; assembly: GCF_049901735.1. NCBI lineage: Eukaryota > Metazoa > Chordata > Lepidosauria > Squamata > Elapidae > Notechis > Notechis scutatus. The sequence goes on along the minus strand of NC_142017.1, from coordinate 14,007,999 downwards.
CACTTTCAGTACTTTCCTAATTAATAAATTGACAACCCCCCAACAAAAACCATTTTTCTAATTCTTTAATATAGTGACAATTCCCAATTGATGGAGAAGTAGCTGTAGATTGTTGCTGTTTTGTTTTGTTTTTAAACTACCGGGCACTGTTTTCCCTTTCTTCTTTTAAACCTACAGAGGTCCAAAGTTGCATCTGTTTTTAACACTTACAAAAATGACCCAATATGTTTTTCCTCCTCTGATTTTTTTGTAATTATTTTTGTGTGCTTGTCATAATTGTTTTTTCTATCCCTTTTTAAAAGGCTTCTGGATTCCCTAATTGCTGTAAACAAGAGGGTAACATATCATTTTTAGGGATTTTAATTAATAAGCACTTCATCTGTCCTGATTTACTAAGGAGAGCCTATATTTTTTTGGCACATGATCTTGGTTAAACTCTAAGCAGAAGGAAACAACTATTTCTTGCCTCTTAAGCAGCTAATAAGAAATTTAAAAGGGGAGGGAAAAATAAAATTCCACATATTAGGAAACACATTTTCAAGTATTATCCACAAATTATCAGTCATTAGGTGGAGAACATTTTTATGGGAATTTGATCATTATGAGGAGTTTGATCTTTACAAGAAGGAGGTATATCTGATGTTACTGTAATTTATCTGGGGTGGTGGTGGTAATATTGATTATTATAATGATGAATCTTTCCTCTAGAAGCTGAAGTTTAGGAGTGTAAATTTCAGTTTTCAAATTCCACCCATTCCAAAATAAATTATTGTTAGTGGTTTGTTTAGTCCAAAGTCACCTTCTATGGATGGAAGTCATCTTCCATGGATATTTCTAAATCCCCTAGGCCTAAATCAACATTTCTTTCTTTGTTTTTTTAAATGCAAACTAAGAATGAGAAAGGAAGAAAAAGAAAGAAAGAAGGAAGGAAAGAAGGAGAAAAAAGAAAGAAAGAAAGAAAGAAAGAAAGAAAGAAAGAAAGAAAGAAAGAAAGAAAGAAAGAAAGAAAGAAAGAAAGAAAGAAAGAAAGGAAGGAAGGAAGGAAGGAAGGAAGGAAGGAAGGAAGGAAGGAAGGAAGGAAGGAAGGAAGGAAAACCTAATAGAGCAAGATGTAAGAAAAAAGTAAAATCAATATAAAATAGAAAGAAAAAAAATACAAAGAATCTATGATCTGAGATTTCAGTGGCATGGATATTATGGCACAATAAATTCGAGGTCAAGATGAATTTTATAAGTGAACACTTTTGTTCTAAAGCAAAAGACAACTTTAATAAGAATAATAAGTAGCAACATTCTTAACTTATATTGACGGAGACTACCACTTAAAATGTGATTGCCCTAAAAATGTGAAAGACATCAAACCCTTTCATTTCCACCTCACCAGAATATCACAGAAGAATGAAATGACACTTAAGAAATTAAACTGCAAATATTTGCTGCATTGACAATAACAGAACCATAGACTGCCTTGCCTGAATTCAAAACTGGCAAATATTTATACAGCATATTTACCAAAATGATTTTAAGTGCACCTAATCCATTTACAACAATCTTCTGGTAAAGTGATCTCATTGTGTATAATACTGTTTCTGCAATCTAATTGTAATTTTGTACAAACTATGCCCAATCATGTGCTGTTTATCTGCATTTATTTGCAAAAGTGTTTTGGAGAACTGCAGCTGTATCACTAAGGATAAAGGAACCTTAGCAAAGAAGAGTATAAAAACCCTTTTCAAATGCATGTGCTGGGCTTAAAATTATTCACATTTATATTTATAGTTGTCATATCTTTGGGTATGCAATGTATGAGCTAATAGCTATACGATAGCACAAATCGGAATCTACAAGTCGTCTTATACGCCGGCAAATACGGTATATCTCTGGAATCTGTTTAATTCTCTACTATAACCAGAATTAGAATAATGCTATAAGATCCAGCTTCAATATTATTTGTTTATCTGGCTTCACTAATCATTCACTTTGGAAAATCAAGTTGAAAAATCTATCTTCAATACTTCAGAACACTAAACCTGTCATACTTGCTTTTCAAAATCAAATTGAGAAAAATTAGAACATCATGCATTTTTTTCAATGATTCAATCTGATGTGATACAGAGATCCAATAAAATTGTGTCTTCAGACTGAACCTTTTCATTGTCTTACAAAATATTAGTTTTGTAAGTACATTCCTATTTCAAAAATATGAACACGTTTATTTAAGTATATAACTCTGGCCAAATTTAATTTAAGAAATTTATTCATTGTAATGCAGTTTTGTCTTTTATGCAAACGTTGGTTCCTTAGGTATAAGTAAAAGGCATTTTACCTATTGTGATACCAATTCAAGAGAATATTTGTAGTTCAAGATTGAAGTGTAAGGTATAATGATGCTCTATGAGCTTGATTGTTTCTTTGCAGAAGTTTCATTACCCAACTGCTGACATTGAAGATATTACCTAGGTAGGGGATAAAACTGGTAATTGCATACATGAGTACTTAATAAGATATAAGGTTAGGGACGAAATCTCTTATGGGACTATGATAGGACCCCAAAGGATAAATTTAAAATTTATCTTCCTTCTGCACATTTCCTACTTACTGAATTCATCAGCAAAAGTTACCCATTGTACTAACCCATGGTTTGTTTATTGTATAATCCTAATTGGATGGATTCACACAAAATTAAATCAAAAACCACAGCTTCCAACTAGATTACTTTGACAAAAGACAGCTAGCATCATCACATCTTAACAAATAAACTAACTCATTATATGAGACTTTGCTACACATTCCATGTAAGTTTGGACATGGCCTTCTCAAAATACACTAGGTTCATACTATCAGCTATAATTCCCTCTCCAAATAAGTTTAATTGGCTTCATGATTTGGATATTAATATTTTTACATTTTTTTTGTCATAGATTTAAACTATTCTCACATTTAGGGCACCTGTTTACGTCTTTGCATTATGATGATGTGGTCTGTTCTCTTTCTCTCTCTATGTGGGTACACACACACAAATATATTGACCTAATTAAACAACATTCAAATGTTTTGATTTGGAAGATGGCTTGCAGGCATTTTTTCCTGCAAAATAGCAAAATAGACATATACTAGTTAAGCAAATCACCAAGTAAATAAACATTAATCAATAAACTTGATTGCAGGAAATATGACTTCAGCAACAGAGTAGTCAATGTTTGGAATACTCTACCTGACTGTGGTTTCTTCCCCAAACCCCCAAAACTTTAACCTTAGACTGTCTACTATTGACCTCACCCATTTCCTAAGAGGTCTGTAGTGGGCATGCATAAGCGCACCAATTGTGCCTACCGTCCCTGTCCTATTGTTTCTTTTATTTTTCTTATATGTACCCATTTCATGTATTCATAACTATGTATATACTTATTATCTTGTAAGCAATTGACAAACAAACAAACAAACAAATAAATAAATAAATAAATAAATAAATAAATAAATAAATAATGCTTGTCCAAAGGAAGTGACAGCAACACTTCCAAACTTACTGGCCTTCACACGTTGCAAAAAGAGAGGGAGGGAAAATGAACATTTCATGTGAATGGCATATCATTTCATTTTTTTCCCTCTGTAAAGCAAGTAGCAGTAAAACTTCATAAGCTGATGGAACGGTACAACAGTTTTACTAGTCTTCACTTAGCATGACTCATATAAATCAGTTTTAGCTTCACTGCATGAGTGGCATATAATCAGCTCCACTACTCCCAATAAAAGTTTTATTTTGAATCACACTTTTATAGAGTACCTTACCTCCTCTTCATCACTGCTGGGTTCTAGCCCATTGCTGTACAGATATCTTTTTGAAAAATAGCTTACCTATTTTTCATCCTATCTAACACTCTATCCAGAACTGCATCCTGTTTTTAATCAGGATTTTACTGAAAGCTTGGGATATTGTCCAATATTTATGCCAGAAGATGTTATTTGGTCCATATTTTAACCAAATAAGCAGTCCATCCAATAGGAGGGCAATAGATTTGCTTTTCGGACTGTGCATTGATATGGATTTTAAAACCAAATGATTACACAAAATTGATAGGTACAAAATTAGTTACATATATATGGAGAGATATATCAAACTGCATTTCAAAATATTCATTTGTAGGAGATATTATACAGCCTATGCCAAAGGTGTTTTTTTTTTTTTCCCCAAAAGGCAGCTGGACTGTTTTTTGCTTGAAGATTTTTCTCTTGTCATCCAAGGAGCTTCTTCCGAACTGAAGAAACTTCTTGGAAGAGAAGTGAAATATCTTCAAGCAAAACAATGAAAGTCCAGTTGACTCTAAAAATTTTTTTAAAAAGCACCTTTGGGACAACCGTGACTTGGATGCCTGAAAATCTCTACCGACAGCATATGTATAGGAAGACAATACATTCAATTTCATTGCAAAATATTTCTGTTTATTTTTCAGTTATCAGGCAGGTACATAAAGGGGAGAAAGGGAATGTAGCTATGATCAATTATCTATGGAGTGAGCATAGGCTTCTTTTGGCAAATTTAGGATTGGGGATACTGCAGCACCACTGCTGATTTGATAGCATGCTAAACAGTAAAGGGATCCGTAATTTGCTGGTGGAAAGATTCACAAGATTATAGAAAGAGGCCAGGGACTCTCTCTCCCGAGACTAAGATTCTTTGACCCATTTGGTGTGCTGATAACTCAATAGATCACATTGTTGGGTGTCTGGATTAAACATGCTTGTCAGCTTGTCAGTAACTTGTCAGCTAGTCTAGAAGGAAGAGTCGAGCTGGGACCTAGCTTGGAATCATTGCACATCTGCAAATAGCATATGCATGAATTATCCCAAGATGCATGAAATCCACTTGTTCTCAGGGGAAGGCAAGCAGTCTGGTAAGATTCTTGTAACATAGGTAGTAGAAAATAAAATTGCTGACATTAGCTATTTATGAGTGGTTCTGGTTGCTTGTGCCTGACAGCTTATAAACCCAGCCTTTTCTTTTCCTGCTATTTGCTGTTCATTAATACAATTAGGGATAGTTTAAAAAAAAATTGGGAGGGCAGAAATTTGCATGCTATCTAATGGTTCTCCTTTTCAGATTAGTGGGTAGCCCTCCTAGAATCTTTGTTTTTACAAACATTGATGTGATTTTTATTATAATTTTTCTGCATTGTCCTATAATGATCTTACTGCCTAAGAACAAGAACCAGCATTGGGTTGTTTTTTTTCCTCCCTGGATGCAAACTGGGTGGAGATCATAACATAGAAGCTATTGGATTGTAATATTTTACCATATTGTAGGCAGAATAACACCTAGAGAGGGTTTACTTCTTTCTCATAATTGGTTGCTAGAGGTGCCACTTTTCATGTTGAGTTGGAAGAAAATGCCTGACACTCCATAAGTAATGACAGGTTTCAAAAGTCCTTTGAAAATGTCAGCTGTGGGTGACATGTTGCATATTCCTGCCTTTTTCCTTAATGTCTTAACTGAACAAACCATGGAGTTGCAAAAGATCTAGTTATATATTCTACACCAGTGCCATTACACCAAAATACTGTCTTATTCACAGCATCCTCTTAGCTGGCTTTTTAATTATTTGTAATTACAAAGTATCAAAGCAGTGTGCCTGTGCATATTGGCAGATTTTTTATCTCACAATATTAGAGCCACCTGTGTGAATAGAAGCCACATAAGTGTTGTTGTTCTTTCGAGAGAGAGAGAAAGAAAGAAACAACTTGCCTATGTTTGTTTCTTGCCAAGTGTCACCATCTCAGATTTAATATGTTTATATTCATATGCTTTCTGGCAAACTCTGAAGTGACAGAATTGACAAGCTATGCAGAAGGAATCAAGCCGTCACTGGTGTCAAATGTAGAAAGGAAAAGTAAATTCAAAAAGCAAAAGCTACAGTCTAGATGTATAAGCTTAAATATGATATGTGCAGCAGCAGTCAAAAAGGCTAATACAATCCTTGGTTGAATAAACAGAGGCATAGAATCAAAATCACATGAAGTATTTGTACCATTTTATAAAGCCTTAGTAAGGCCATGCCTTACTAATGCAACTAATGTTGCATCCAATTTTGGTCACCACATTACAAAAAAATATGTGGAAACTTTAGAGAAAGTGGGAAGAAGAACAACTAAGGTGATTAAGTCTGGAGACTAAAACATATGAAGAACAGTTGCAGGATTTGGGTTTGGCTAGTCTAAGGAAAAGAAGGACTAGGAGGGTGACATGATAGCAGTATTTCAGTATGTGAGAGGTTGCCACAAAGAGGAGGGGGGGTCAACTTATTATGCAAACCACCTGTAGTCAGGACAAGAAACAATGGATGGGAACTAATCAAGAAGAGAAGCGATCTGGAACTAAGAAGAAATTGCCAAACAATGAGGACAATTAAGCAGTAGAACAACTTGCCATTGGAAGTTGTAAGTGCTCCATCAACGGACAGTCACTCACCTGAAATGATATAGGATCTCCTGTTTGAGCAGGGTTTTGGACTAGAACAGTGATCCCCAACCTTTTTGACGCCGCGGCCCGGTACCGGCATCAACTGGGCGCCGCCATCTTTTTTTGACGAAAAAGTGCTTCCGGTGACATCACCGAAGCACTTTTTCATCAAAAGATGGCGGCGTAGGCTCCGGTGAGCTTTTCGGGTAGAAATGGCTTTCTAACCGAAAAGCTCACCGAGCGCTGGCGCCACCATCTTTTTGACGAAAAGTGCTTCCGTGAGCTTTCTACCGGAAAAGCTCACCGGAAGCACTTTACCAAAAAGATGGCAGCGCCAGCAACCAGCGGCCCGGTAAGACTTGTTCCGGCCGGTACCGGTCCGTGGACCGGCGGTTGGGGACCCCTGGACTAGAAGACCTCCAAAGTCCTTTTCAGCTCTATTCTGATTGATTGATAATGAAAGTTAGAAAAAGAAGCCTTCTGATGAAGAAGGCTTTGGAAGTAGGACATTAGATAGCTCTGTGAGATTGAACTTTTGTTTAGACATGTTCTACACCAACAGAAACCTTATATGGATAACCAGGAACTGAAATATGATTTCACCCCCTGTAATATATCTGATTTCACCACCTGCCTAACTGGATATAGTCTTCGACTAATCATTTATGATCCTCTACAGACATCTAGTGCTTCTATTCCTTCTAGATTTTCATTCATTCATTCATTCATTCATTCATTCAATCAATCAATCAATCAATTCATTTATTGATATTTCACCTTTCCCACAACCTGTGACATGTGTTGAGTTGCTTGGCCCAAAGTGTGACTGGCCCAAAGTCATCCAGCGACAGTAGCTTTCATAGTGAAGGTGGGCCTCAAACTTACACTCTCTAACCTGGTGCCTTTACCACTAAATCATATTGCTTGCTTGCTTTCTTCTAGATTCTCACTTTTTGTGTATATTTCTAGGTTTTAATTTATATGCCTTTTATATTCTCACTTTTCATATTTTTTTATTTAGTTTTTAAGATTTAATCTTAATGTATCCCTGGCCCCCAGAGCCCCCAGTACTACTACAAAGTTACTCAGCACTCTTCCATGGTGCTTTTTCCACTGCCAAAATAGACTCTAGCAGAGGAGGTATTTGAATACCGATATCAAACAATGTATTGTCTCCAGTTAACCTTTGGAGTTAGGTGACCACATGGTGTTAGCTTCCAGAATCAACTTTACCTGACAAAAAGTTCTAATTATTAATCTCTACCTTCCTCTTCTTAAATTTCTTTTTTTAACAAATGCTGCATAGGGTAAATTGTAAAATTCTTTCTCAACTCACTTGAGGATATCCATGTGATGGTCTCATACTGGCATACTACTTTAACCAGATATCAGGCTTTGCTTCTTATTTTAATAGTAGCAAAGGCCATCCAGGAAATCATTTTAAGAATCAAACTCTCAGAACAGTAGCCTAGCTTCTATTATGCATTGCTAGGAGATTTAGGCTTTATATGTTAAATAGTTAGCAGATAACATTAAATTGTGAGCAGTCTTATTAGGAGGCAGATTCAATCTTAATCTCATACTCGCTTTTAAATCTAGTAAATCCAGTCTATGGCTGGACAGCAACATCACATTATTATTGTATATAGTTCTTGGCCTTCACCTGGATTCCTTGGATTATTCTACCCAATTAAACATAGATTTAGTCATTCCTTCTCAGACATTGGCGATCATGTTGGCTATCCTATTTTTATCAACAGCCACACAAAAAAGTGCTGCTGAGTTTTGTCAAACCAGTCCCTTAGATTTGAAAGCCGTGATGTTCTTCTTCTGCCTCGACCTTGTTTGCCTTCAATCTTTCTTTGGAGGATTAAGTGAAATATGCCGTATTTTTCTGGGTGTTGCATCCCATGTCCAAAATATTCTAACTTTTGCTTTTTTTTCTGGTTTTGATCCTAACCCTAACCCTTGGCTTTCCCAGGAGGTTTATCACCTCCTCATTTCTGATTTTGTATAGTCATCCTAGTCATTCCTAGGATTAATTAATGCAAAATGACTGCAAGAACCACACAATATTTTTGCCAGGTGCTTGAGACATGTGAATTCCTATTTGAGCTCAAATTCTGCAGAGGTTTTAACTATATATAATGTTTTGATATGTAACCTCCAGAGCTCACTATCATCCTATCAGCATCCTATAATCAAACCCTCTTATCCTGCAAATAAACCCTAGTTTAACTTGGATTGCATGTAATCCAAGGTAGATTTAGTGATCATTTTCAAATAATACAAAGCCAGCAACAGTCCCATCCTTTGGGACTCAAAAGAAGTCTCAAAAGAAGATATAAAATGAATAAAAAGAAAGAAGCCAACGTTTGTACAAAGCAAGTGTGTTTGATTTTTCCAAGCCACAAGGGAGAGAAATGGCATTATTTTTGGAAGATAATTGCAAGCTCCAGAATTAATAGGATGGTTTGGCCAGAAGGTAAGATTTTGTCTGACAAGTGGAAAGAGTTTTACAGTGAACTATACAGGCTCCCCTCCATTAGCTTTTCACATCAATTTACGCATCAACTTTAAACAGCATCACCCTCTGGCCACCGGTCTTCACCTGGAAACTGTTAAATTAATCAATCAATTAAACAACTGGAAAGCCTGTGGTAGTGATCTGATACCTTCTGAACTTCTGAAAGTAACATTAATTGGTGGGCTTCCCCTTTGGGTTTCCTATTCACGCATATTAATCAAACTTTACAAATGCCTAAAGACTGGATTGTTCTATTACTGTCCCTACAGCACAAAGCCTTCCAATTACTCTCCAGTCAGTCTCCTAAGTGGCTCATATAATACACACCTTATATTCTATCACCTTCTGGATTGTCTCTGCATCTGGAGTGACTACCTGTGGGATTAAATGTCTACCTAATTAACAAGTGGGCTTGAGGGAGGGCAGGCCAAGTATGCTTCTATTCAAATGAAGAGAAGGATTAGGGGTGACATGATAGCAGTCTTACTGTATTTGAAGGGCTGCCACAGAGAAGAGTGGCATTGATCTATTCGCCAAAACATCTGAGGGCAGGACAAGAAGTAGTGAATGGAAACTTATTGAGGAGAGATCCAATCTAGAATTAAGAAATTTCATGACAGTGAGAACAATTAATCAGCAGAACAGCTTGCCTCCAAAAGTTTTGGGTGCTCCATCACTGAAGGTTTTTAAGAAAGTTTGGACAGCCATTTGGTATAGGGTCTTCTGCTTGATCAGTGGGTTGGATTAGAAGACTTCCAAAGTCCCTTCCAAGTCTGTTATTCTGTATTTTGAATGCCTCAGTATGCCTCATTTCTCTTCTCTTCTTGGCAGAGAAATATGGACACACAGGTTTCCAATCCTTGCATTTTACCCTGTTTTAATTTAGTTAGTTTTGTTTTCATTCTCTGATGGAATTTTTTTCATTTCCCTAGAGATTGGGGGTAAATTGTTCATTAGGATGCTTTACAAAAAGAATTACACAAGATGGATGGGGTAATAATAGTTACCTTTTTGGTATTATCTTAGCTGAGAAAGGAGCAAAACAAGGCTGTATATTTGTCCTCTTCTCTTTGATATTTATGTGACTTAGTAGCTATCACCTTAATCACAGCAGAATTCCACTCACCAAAATTTAAACAGAGCATCTGGTGGTTTTTTGCTAGGCTGATAATGTGGCCATTCTCTTCTTCACTCAGGTTGGTCTTACAAGAAGTCTAAATGGTGTGGCACACTGTATTGAGAACAGGCTCACGTGCTAAAGTTCAACACTGATGGCATATAAACAATAGTAATATAGAACAGGAATACTTAAATAGTATTCTAAATATCTTGAGACAGTATTCCAATCAAATGGATGGAGGAGTAGCATGATCCATCCATCACCCATGACTTTTAGACAGTTTTACCTGGATGACTGAGAATCTTCATCCACATATTGTCATACAATTGAGGGAAGAATCTCTGAGTTTGGTGCACGAGAAGTTATTACATTCAGATGACTGTTGGCCTACTCAGATTCTCATAAACAACTTGTTCAGATTGAAGAAGCTGCTTGGATAAGTAGCAAAACTTCTGAAATCACCAAGAAAATAAGTCCAATTGCCACGACTCAATTTATAACTATATTATATATAATAGAAACATAGAGATGGAAGGGATCTTGGAGGTGTTCAAGTCCAACTCCCTGTTCAAGCAGGCGGCCATGTTGCATTCCAGACAAATGCTATGGATTATACTGTAGATCCCTTTTAAAGAAATGGGTCTTTTGCAAACTTGTTTTCTTTATCATCTTTGGTATTTATACTGTAGTTTTTAAAAAGGCAGCCTTTATGCTAACATATTTTTATCCAGCAGTCCAATGTAAAATATCTGTTTATTTATTTGTATTTTTTAAAAAAATCAAATGTCTGTTAGGACCATAATCTTACCAATGGTAAATCATTCCGTATATTGATTGCATGACATTTTGATATTAAGATGCATAAAATCTGCCAATACTGTTGAAATGAAACTGCCACGGAGAGGTTTATTGGTCTCTCGAAATAATAATGCAGCCATTAAGAGGATAACATTTTCCAATTGCAATTACATGCCTTCATTTTAAAGAAGTGATCATTTACAATAATTTGGCAGATCCAGTCCATATTTCTTTCACAAATTTATTTCTTCATTATGCTTCCAAACAAATATATGGCACATTTATGTTGTGGGAGATAATTTGCTTAGTTTATTGTGAATGGGAATTAGTAATTACACACAATCCCATTTTCTACTGACATAAAGTTAATTCATGTTAGTAATTTTACACAGAATATTAGCTTGGGTTACTTATGATGAAAATGGTACTGTGGCAAATGCTCTTACAGATTTTTTTTTGGGGGGGTGGGGGACTTGATAAGACAAAACAGATAACAATGGCATCAGACCTAGCTTTCTAATAACCTTTTCAGTTGAAGACTTGAGGGGGACAAGTCATTCATGGATACATGATGCACATGGAGAAAAAAAATATGAACTTCATCTGAATATTTTGAAAAGATTCAGTTGCAGACAAGTGAGTTTCTGAAAAAAATTGAAGTTGCTTTCTCTTGTGCTCACATCCACCCACCAGAAATGGCATTTGTTAAACCTTTGAGATTGGCCAAATAGACCCCACAAGCTATATTAGGACTATTTTATTAATTAAAAAAGCCATGGTGGTGCAGTGGTTAGAATGCAGTATTGTAGGCTAATTCTGCTGACTGCCAACAGTTCGATTTTGACTGGCTCAGGATTGACTCAGTCTTCCATCCTTCTGAGGTAGGTAAAATGAGGACACAGAGTGTTAAGCGCTGACTTTGTAAACCACTTAGAGCACTATGAAGCAGTATATAAGTTTAAGTGCTATTGCTATTCCGATAATGGCTATAATTAAAGAATGCTGAAAGTGGGGGTTTTTTTTTTTGTTTCTTTTCCTTCCTTCCTTTCTTTTCTTTCTCTGTTGTTGTATGGAAGAGCCAAGGCAAGCCAATATTGAGTTTCGTTCTCACACTTTCCTGCTTTCCTGGCCTAAGTTCCTGTTTTACTAACAATTGTCACCTGTCTTCTCCAAAGTCATCCCTATGCTCCTCTACAGCAGTGTTCTCCACTTTCCTTTAGAGATGACTTCACTGAATTCCCTGCCATCTTCATAGCTGATGCTTATGGCTCACGTCGCCAATTGCAAGTAGCTTCTTCTTTGCTGCCATGAGATGGTCACTTCACTGGATAGCTCTTTTCAGCGGTGCACACTATGACTCTTTAAAAATGGACAGTTTCTCCATCTTCCTAAAGGTCAGAAGAAGGAATGAGTAGGGATTAGCCAGAGGCCTGCACAGATCGAATGCTTTTCTCAAAATACATAAAGTTGCATGGATTACCTTATTGCATGGCTAGCTCTGGCCCTCTGCAACATCACAACATGTGCATCAAAGAGCCAGAACTTGCCAAGAATGGTATCATAATAGGGTAGCAAGGTTGTTTAATTATTGTATATTACAACTGCCAGAAATAATCAATTAACCGTCTGCCTCAGGGATCAACATAACTTGGTTGGTTTTAGGTAGAATTTATTTGCGTGAATGGATAGAAGTATGTCAGTTATGTAATTAGGGCAGTTTGGGCTTATGACTAATCCAAATCCCCTTTGTCATCAGTAACAATGAGCTTTGTTTTCCCTTAAGAGCATGACAACATTACCAACAAATTTTCCTCTCTTCCATTGTCTCATTTCCCCCACCTCTTGTCTAATTAGGTTTTTATTCTTTGCAACTGAAGAGCTACTGATCTATCCAGGGATCAGATCAAAAATACTTTAGGGTCCATCACCTGATACTTTCAGCAGGGTGGAATTCTCTACAAAAGACTGTTTATTGTGCCAACCCTTTATTTAAATAGCCTTCAGAGAAATGAACCCTGTAATTTGAGCAAGAGGGTTACAGCAAAGAAGGAGAAGTTATAGGCTGACTAACATCCATACCAAATCAGAGATATCTTCAACTGTTGTGTATGTGCTTTTATAAGTTTATTTTTTATTTTTTTAAAAAAAAGTACTGTTCCAGTTGAACACAGATCTGTCATTAGCCTTTACATCACAGCACTTCTAAAAAATGATAACAGCATGTAATATCTCTACCATCTCATTAAAAAGAAATAAGTGTCGGCAAAGTCTTGATGTTTAAAAATGAGACCATTACAAAGCATTTAAACTCTCTGCAGAAGGAATTACTTGTGGGATAGTTAAGGCAAAAAGGCTGACCTCAAGGAATATTTGGGAAATCATGCTACTTATTCCACTGATTGCTATTTTACCATCTTAACTGGAATATTTATTAAACAGCTAGAATTCTGTGATATTTAAAGTCAAAGAAGCATATGGGACAGCAGCAGTGCCTGAAGAAGATTAGAAGAATGATTGGCATACCATGGGAAATAATTCTTGCAAATTAACAAGGTCAGCTATGTGGGGGACATATATTGGTTCAGAGGGATTTATGTTTGTCTCAGGTATCCTTATTTAGCTCAGGCCCTAAAATATTGAGCAGTAATATCACAATCACAGTGTGTGCTGGAATAGGAACTGAAGCTGAGGAGTGATGTCTTTCTTCCATTTAGATAGATAATATGTGTATGGAAATGGGAGGAGATTTTAGAATTCTTTTCCGCACAGAGGAATAGTTTAGATGCTTCTCTGAATTCTGCTGTTATATTACTTTGATAATGTTTTTTTATTGTATATTCTTCCCTCTTACAGCAAACCACCCCCTCCTCTCAAAATGGTAAACCAGTATTATAGCAACACCACAGATGGCACCACCTAGCTAACTTTAACTAATTTCATAAAAGCTAAGCAGTTAGTTTTTGGATGAAAAATCTATAGACAAAATTGGGAAACTGAAATTTATACATCTATCTGTCTATCGTATCATATCTCTCTCTCTCCCTCCTTCTCCCTCTCTTTCTCTCTCTCTCTCTTTCCTTCACCCACTCCCTCTCTCTCTCCCTAACACTGTCTATCATATCTATCTATCTATCTATCTATCTATCTATCTATCTATCTATCTATCTATCTATCTATCTATCTATCTATCTATTATCCATCTGTCTCTTTTATGTATCTTCATATTTTTCTGTATCTCTATTGAACTTCTAAAAGCATTGGAACTATGTGTTGTCAAGAAAACTATATAAATCTAACTCAACTCAAGGGAAATATCAACTTTGCCTTGGGTCTTCTGGCATACATTCAGCATTTTTTTTTTTTAAAAAAAAGAGTCCCTGGAGTTTACACAACTCCTACTGAGAGAAATAAAATGTCATTGTTTAGGAGGAGAATTTTGTGCTGCTTCCCAATGACACAGAATATAATTCTTATATTTGATGTTACTTTGGATTGGGTGCATTTAAGGCAATGCTAACAGTTTCATTCCTTATAATTTCCAGGAAATTTTCTCAAAATGCAGGTTGGGGAAAGAGAGAGGAAAATTATGGAAGTTCAGCCAATCTTGTGAGTTAAATAATTAACATCTGAAATGTGGACCTTTGATTCAGGGACTACTGAACATGGATAATGGGTTTCCCTATTTTGAATCCCTTACCTAGGACTTACTTACAAAGTGATCCTCATACTTGTGACCATCTCTTAGAACTCCAAATAATTTTTAAACAGGACCTATGAATGAAATCCTGGTTCCATGTCTAGCCCATTACATAATCCCAAAATGCCCTCAGGATGTTCACATTTCATTTTTTGATTCATTTTTGTAACAATGATAAGCACCCTGGGGTAGTCATAGTAATTTAAATATGCTGATATGAGAGAGTTAAATGATCAACCACAGTACAGTCATGTCAAAAACAATATTGTATTTAGATCCTTTTTTAAAAGGAAAACAATATTAGATTATGTTTGAAAGCTATGGATGAATCCTTGAAGACTAATTCTTGTTTTGTTAAGGTGAATGGATTTCACCCCATAATAAATAAAGGTACCTAGTCAGTGCTTTTTTGTATCTTTTTAATTTGTATCATCATAGTTGGTATCCTGTATTGTAGCATGTGCTTCCCTTGAAGATAAAAGGTTGCCTTCTGAAAGGAGTACTATAATAAAAAGTAAAGTTAAAACTTTATGCAAATCAAACTGTCTCAAGCAAGAGATGAAAGCAACTGCTGATACCACTGTGCAATCTCAGAAAGATTGCATGTGTATGTGTGTTCACAGCTTTTAGCTGAATATTAACCCCCAAGTGTGTACTACTTTGAATATAAACTAAATAGACTTGGAGAGAGCACCTGCTAAAGTCTTGTGCTATGAATACTCTGTGATCTTTCATCATGCAGCCATATTTTCCTACTTAGAGAGAGAGAAGGAGAGAAATATAATGCTTTCTGTGATTGTTTCTGGGTGGTTCCCAAGAGAAGGTGAGCAGTCTTTGCAAAAAAAAAAAAAAAGAACAACTTTATTGTCTTCTACCTGTATTACAAGATCAACAACAAAGTTGTTGTTTTTTCCAAAGTTGGAAAAAGGGCAGAGAAGAGCAACTAAGATGATGTAGGGTGTGAAGACTAAAACATATGAAGAACGGTTGGAGGAATTGGGTTTGGCTCATCTGGAGAAAAGACTAGGGGGACATGATAGCAGTCTTCCAATATTTGAGGGGCTGCCACAAAGAAGAAGGGGTCGAGTTCTTCTCCAGAGCATCAGAAAGCAAGACAGAAGCAATGGATGGAAATGAATCAAGGAGAGAAGCAATCTGGAAATAAGGAGAAACTTCCTAATAGAACAATTAATTCGTGAAAATGCTTGCCACCAGAAGTTGTGGATGCTCCATCACTGGAGGTTTTTAAAGAGATTGGGCAACCATTGGTATGGAATGGGATAGGGTATCCTGCTTGAGCAGGGGGTTGGACTAGAAGACCTCCAATGTCCCTTCCAGCTCTATTCTGATTGATGTTGGTGAGGAAAGGACAGCGAATACACTTATGGAGAGTATGGGTGTGAAAAAATTGTGGGATTGCTTTTAGTAAGGGATGTAAATCTTAGTTGATCAGTGATGAGGTTAACATATGATTTTGATCACTTATTTGTGCATGTTCTTATGTAGGCTGACTACAATGTTTTCATATGGTGATTTTTTCCCCCCTAAATTCACAAACATTCTTATTGCACTTTCCTGCCTGTCTCCATTTGCTTCCTCCTACTCCTCTTCTAAAGTGCGTCCCAAATTCTCCTCCTTCCTAAAGTTATACTTTAGTGGCTGTTGAGTACAGGCTGATTTTGCTCATGGTGCCTAGCTGAACTTGGCTGGTTCTGAAATATTGCATAAAGACAGATGACATAATGAGACATATTGAGTAGATGAATGGAAGAGCCCCAAGAAATTAAATCCCAGATCTATAAGCAGAATTGGGAAGTTGAACAAAATACTTAAAACACAGCACACATGCAAGCACACATTCTGATAAAAAAAAGATAATCATCATTATTATTGTCATTCTGATTCCCAATCACTCTGAGTGATTATACTTCCATTCTTCTGCCAAGAAGACAACATGGAAACTTGTCCATGTGGACACAACAACCAAGCCTGATTCAAATTTTTTGATTTTTTAATTTGTAAATGTATTATTTTATTATTAAGATATTTAAGATATTTTTCCAAACCCTACCAAAAGCTTATTAATTGAGATAGTCTGTATATTATAAAAAGTGATTCCTTCCTTCTATTTATGCAGTCAGAGCTTTATAGCTCTATGAGAACTAAGAAATCTGTCTAATATCTGTCTATAATCTATTTGCCTGCCTGCCTACCTACCTGCCTATCTATCTATCTATCTATCTATCTATCTATCTATCTATCTATCTATCTATCTATCTATCTATCTATCTATCTATCTATCATCTATCAACATCTAACTATCAACTCTCTATCAACTATCTATCCCTCCCCAGTAGTTTGTTCTATGCCTATGATTGAAAAACTTAACAATACAACACTGATAACAATGGTAACTACAATTTCATTAGCATATCCTGTTTTTAATCAATTTATTTTTAATGATAATTTAATTGTTTTCTCACTCTAACCATTAAGACAATTGTCTCCTGCTATTTTAAGTCAAGATCCAAGGTCTTCCAATTCTAAAGAGCATTTCTCCCGCTTTGCTAATACAGGTTTTCCCATTTCTCTGGCAGTTTGACAGTAAAATCAGCAAGAGCTGTCAAACTGGTTTCAGTTAAAGCATATATCCTAGTCATTTTCAGTTGAGTTCTTCTTGCATATGAGTTTAAGGATCAGTTAGTCCATTAGATCAAAAGGACAGAGTTTCTTCATTGTTCTCTTTATAAGCCATCTCCTGTTTCCCTAACATTTAGAACTCTGGAAATGACTTTCTTTCTTGTATTTTCCTGAAACCTTCTTCTGTTGGTAGGATGGTTCTTATTATAGTAATCTACTTGCATAAACAAATGCCTCCCTCTGGAAAGTTCCCTTGTAATATGAGGAAGGGAATTTTTTTTTACTCCAATCCCACAAGCCATCATTATTGGCTACTGATTAAACAGTTTTTTTGTGCCTTAAAGGCTACACATTTTTATTTAAATTTGAATATGTTGCCTTCAATCCACACCATTACTCAGGAGATGTCATAGAATCTGTTTTGAAGTGGGGGAAAGGAGTTAAGAAACTTGCTAACCTGGAGCCATTAAAGGGGAAAAAGTATCAGAAGACAGACCTGGCCTGAAACTCGGAGTGCTTATCTAGTTTTCCTGCAGTGAGTGCAAGTTGTTCTGGCTAGATTCTTGTAGACAGGAGAATAGCAATAAGCATACTGCTCTGATCAACTCCTAGGGTCCTTCTGTTTCCTTGCGCTGCCTGTGTCCTTGAATGTGATCGTGTGTATGTGTCAGGGGTGGGCTGCCTGGGGGTTCGGGAAATCCCCTACTAAGATTCTGTGCAGTTCAGATAACCCCAAATCCCACTCCTGGCTGGCCACCCATCCCACCCCGCTCTTCCCAGGAGTCCCCACATGGCCCGTTTTGGATGCAGGTAAGTGCAGGGTGAGTGTGGAAGCTAAGGGAGGGTGCAAAACAGGCGTCCTGGAAGTTCAGGAAGCCAAGAAATGGGTCCATTTCTGGCTTCCAGAGGGTCCCCGGAACCTGGAGAGGCCATTTTCACCCTCCCGGAGGGTCCAGGAAGGCCTCCAGAGCCCTGGGAGGGCGTTCCCCCACCCAGGTGCAGGAGACCAACTAGGCCACGCCCACCATGGCCACGCCCACCCAGCAACCAAGCAGAGAACCCTTTGCTAATTTTTTTGAAGCCCACCCCTGGTATGTGTGTAAAGTCATACGACAATGGGATATAAGCAATATCTTGCCAAAAAAAATATGTGACAAAAACATTGCTTTTGTCACATCTTTTTAAACTTTTGCCATAGTTGACCCAGTGGTTTTGATTCAGAAGGATTGACCTTGGATTGACCCATAGAAATTCTGTTTGTATCTGTGCTTCTATAGGCATCTATGGCTATTTCACTTCTTGGTCAAATACCTAGTGGCAAGGTAATCTGTACATTGTTTGGAAGAAGGTGTGCATGGTGCACCACCGCTTCATTTGTGCACCTCTAGTATATGTTATTTATATGACTTGATCAAATGACACCCATCTACCCTTCATGGGTCTAACCAAAACCTGCATGTTTACTAGAGTGTTCATGTACTATGTCTTTATTGCAGATATATGGGAACAATTATCAATTTATTCATAACCAAATGTTTTTTTTTCTTATTAGCACTTTTATTGTGATTTTACTCTGCTTATTTTCCTAAGGGGGAGGATTCTGACTAAAAGGTGATTCAAAGACCAATAAATCTCTAACAGCTTCTTTGGCATTCTGGGGATGGTGAATACATTTGAATGAACCTAAAAGATTTGGGTACTCCTGCATTCCTATTTCTCCTGATACTGTCTCTTCATATGCTTTTATGGGTGTTTACATGTTTAGTGCAACTAAACTATTTAGCTGAATTGCTGAAGTGGGGATATAAGACACACAAGAGAACATCTGAATTTTTAAAAACATATTCTATATAACTCTATTGCTGGTGATAGTGCATCTTAAATTCTTAAGTGTGCAGGATGCACGAAGAGTATGGAGAACACTTTTATTTTCCTGCTTAGACTGTAAGCACCAAACTGAGAATGCAGCATCAGCTTAAAATCAGGTTACAGGCTGCTTATTTTTCAAAATGAAACATATTTTCCATTTAATTGCCTGGTGTGGGAGAAGAAGGGAGTTTTATTGAATTTCTGAACCACAGGAAAAAAAGATAGGGGAAGTAGCATTCTCTGTCAAAAAGTATTACAGGGAATTTACTCTTGCAGCTTCATTAAATGTTTTCAATCTCATTGGGGAGAAGGGAGGTTTGCAAAGAAAAGTTTCAGCAATTTCCTTGCAAACATCCCATAGCTGCATTGAATTGTGAGAAAAGAAAAGAAAAAAAAAACTTCTGACCCACGTATTAGCTTATTTTGAATGAGAAGGCTGGAGGCTTAACAGATCCAATTTTTGTTATTTATTCTTAAATGGGCAAGAGACTATGAATTGGAACAAGCAGAAAATCTGGGAATAGAAAAATACCCACAAAAAAAGCAACTTGGGTTTTCACAAACTCTTCAAAAGCAAAGGAGAGGGATGTTGTACTCTTTTGGTCTAGCACAAAAGCAACTTCCAGACATCGGTTGGCTGGGGCTGTTAAAATGGTACAGCAGTATCACTACACATGTTGGTCATTTGCATTAACCCTGTTTAAATATTCAGTGCCCAATTGGTGTAATGAAATGATCTGGAGAGTGCCTAGTCTCACCTTTTCAGCAATGATATACATTAAAGTTGCACTTCCTTGATGATGATGATGTAACAATAGATCAGATCCCATGATCCATAAATAGCAATAGCACTTAGACTTATATACCGCTTTACAGTGCTTTACAGCCTTCCCTAAGCAGTTTACAGAGTCAGCATATAATATTGCCCCCAACAACCTTGACAAATGGCTGTTCAATTTCTTCCTAAAAATTTCCAGTGATGGAGGATCCACAACTTCTGGAAGCAAGCCAGTCCACTGATTAATTGTTCTCACTGAGAGGAAATTTCTCCCTAATGCTAGGTTGGATCTCTCTTTGATAAGCTTCCACCCGTTAATTCTTGTCATGCCCTCAAGTGCTTTGGGGAATAGATCGACCCCCTCTTCTCCATGGCAGAATGCTTTGATATAGCCTACTGATATACCTCACTAGACAGTGATGCAAATGATTTGTGTTGGTTGTGTAAGTTCTGCTGGGTTTTAGGTCCTGACAGAGTCACAATGGTAAAACTGGAGAGAATGGATTTACTGCAACCATGGCCAAGACCTTTGCAATGGCCAATAGCACTGCTTGAAAAGCAACTAGTTATGAGCATCTGGTTGACATTAAGTTGGACAGATAAGCTAAAGCTGCTGCTCCTGCTATGCCTATTTTTAAGTTGTCCAATGGCAGCCCTTCACAAACTTCTAAGAATCATTTTGAGGCTGGTACTGGAATCAGATAGCAAACCTCTTCAGGGTAAGATTCAGGTTACTCAGATTATTCTAGGGCAGGGATGTCAGATTCGATTTGATTGAGGGCCATCAGGGTTGTGTTTGACCTCTGGGGATGGCGGGGCATGGCTGAGGTGTGTGGCCTGGGGTGTGTGGCCAGCTTGACATCACTCATTGAAGGTCCATTTTTTGCTGTGAAGGCCTCCTGCAGACCTCTGCCAGCTAAAATATGGGGGAGGCACATGCTTCCCTCCTGACCTCCATTTTCACTGGCAGAGGCACCACAGGCTGGTCTGTCATTGTTTCCAGGGTGGCCCCATGGACCAGATCTAAGCATCCCACAGGCTGGTTCCGGCCTGTGGGCCTTGAGTTTGACCTCCCTGTTCTAGGGGAAATCAGCAGGATAAAAATAAATAAATAGAGAGAGCCTAGAAAGAGTGCAAAGAAGAGCAACAAAGGTGATAAAAGGTCTGGAGGCTAAACCGTATGACAAATGATAACACAGCAGTCCTCCAATATTTAAGGGGTTGGCAGAGAGAAGAGTAAGGACAATTAATCAGGGGATCAGCTTGCTTCCAGAAGTTGTGTGTGCATCATTACTGGAGGCTTTTATGAAGAGAATAGACAACCATTTGTCTAGAACAGTAGTGGCTAACCCTTTTGGGCTCCCATGCCAAAAAAAATTACCCAGAAGGCAATGCATGCGGAGGCCCCCATGCCCCCCACATACGCCGTGCATCTCTGTGCATGTGTGCATGTCTCCTGCACACCCACACCCCATGCATGCGCGCCAGATATCCCAACAATCAGCTGTTGGGATGGCTGTTCCAGGTAACCTCTCACGTGCCGGCAGAAATGGCTCTGCATGCCACTTCTGGCACGCATGCCATAGGTTCGCCATCACGGGTCTAGAATATTATAGGATCTCCTGCTTCAGCAAGAGAGATGGAGTAGAAGACATCCAAGATCCCTTCCAACTCTGTCATTCTATGTTGTAAAATGCTTGCAGACCCTCCAGATGAGTTGCCAAGTTTTCTTGTGGATAAAACTGCTCATTTTTAGACGCTGTTTCTGAATAAATACTTCTCTGTTGCTCTCTCTCTCTCTCTTTCTCTTATTTTTGTCTCCCTTTGTTCCAACAATAAAATAACCACAGACACTTCTAAAGTGTTATCCAGCAATCTACTAAACAAAGGAACGTTTGGCAGTTGCCAGAACAATATTTAAGTTACTTAGACTGCCTTATTCCCTCTATGGATACAAAATGACAGCGTTCTCAAGCAAAGTGAAAATATGTATTTTCAATTAAGAGGCAGGTGTTTCTGTTCGCAACTCTTTCTGCCATCACCTAGTATTAAATCCGATGAAAGAGTGTCATAAATATTGGACACCCTTTTTCCCCTGGAAAAGCTGGAGCAAATAACATCTGCTTAGGTAGAGTAAATATCCTCATTTGCATTCTTTTGCTGCTGAGGCAGAAACAGCAACAACAAACAAATGATGGTTATCAAATGGGATTATTGAAAATGGTAAATTTAGGGAAAGAAACTGATAAAAAAAAGTGAAAAGATAACCTCCAAAATGACAGGTTGGCTAGGATTAGGATTGAATAGAAAAGTCAGACTTCTAAGAGCAATAAGTTGATTCATGACTCAAGACCCGGAGCCTTAGGAAACTCAATCCCCAGACCCCAATACATACAACCAGTAACTGAATAACAACAGAACTGTCAAGCACTCAGCATAAGGCCATAAAAAGTATGGTTGCAGAAGAACAGCTTTCGTAGAATATGGACTTTCAGAAACCAGAAGGTAAAGCAGATAAATGTAAGCAGAGTATGGGGATGTGAGAGAGACTGCATATTTTGAATCTTGTATTTCATTCTTCCACTCTGTTCTTTTCCAAAATTAGAAAATAATCATCTACATGGTATACATGCCATGATTTGGTCTTCTAAGTAGCTCCTCATGTCCTGTCTTACCAAATTCAGCTTTTTCAGGAAATACTTCTTTATCAACAGAAAGCAACATATTCATCCCATTGTTTTTCTATACTGTTTTATAATATTCCATGAACAGAGTTTTACCCACCTCTAGCTGAGTTTCAGAATGGCCAATCCCCAAATGATAGCTTTAACAAACCTTTCTATAATGAAGTAGAGTTGGCCTTGATTTTTGTTCTCCAAAAAGCCCCATAATTACCTGTGCCAACCTAAAGTTAATAAAAGTTCCCAAGAATTTTCAACTCAGAATTTCAACTTCAGAATTGTCAAAGAGGAAGAGTCTACATTACAGATTCTTTTGGAAACCTTGAGGTGGAAAAGAGAAAGTCCTCTTTTAAGAAAACCTTATTGGACTTAATCCAATTGATTGCACTGGCCTTTAATCTGGAATCAAAAGCAGAATTTCTATGCATCCCTATGGAGTGGAAGGTAAAACTCAACTGCTAACCAGCTGGTGAGAAATGGAACTCCTAATGAGTAAATCTCAAGTGATTGTAATAGCCACTATGTAGGGCAGAGAGGCAAAAAAAGCTAGCACATGCATGTACTGGCAGTCAGAAGAAGCAATGAAAACTGCTTAATCTAACAACACATGGAGAATCATAGTTTCAACAAGGGAATTGAGCATCCTAGACCAAGATAAATCCCCAAATGTTAGGGAATTCATGGAAGTTTGTCATTCAGGCAAATTAGCTGTCAATAGATACATAAAAATAAACCACATTCACGCACCTTTCAAAAGAGATCAGAACACATCCTTTTCAGGCACCAATGCCCACATAAGAAGGGATTAACACCAGACAAACAATCAAGCAGAACACAACATCCTAATTAAGGAACTACCAACGAGAAAAACACATCCCCACCAACAGCAACAAAACCAGCCTCTATATATAAGCAGGGAGAAAAACCCCTGTTCGCTTGTACTGATGATGCTACCTAGTCAGATGATGAAACATTTGCAAGCAAATAGTTAAGCTCAGAGAGCATCAAGCACCCTGAGATACATATATTCTATATTTATTTATTTATTTATTTATTTAGTTAGTTAGTTAGTTAGTCAAGCATGTATGAGAAAACAAGTATAAGTATGAACATAACATATAAATATATAAGTATAAACTGGTATAAGTATATGCATAATAAATGAGTATGAATAAATGGGAACAGTAGGACAGGGACAGTAGGCATGCTGGTACGCTTATGAACGTTCCCTAACATACCTCTTCTCTTCTATTGAAGGAACTAGTAAGGAATCAGCAGAGATACATCATCCAAACATTGCTCATTAAGTACACAAATTCTGTCTTCCATCTAGCACACATTGAATCAAAATCCTCTTCTCTGTCAGGATTTCTAAAGATAATTCTCTTTAACCAAAAATAATGCAAACTCATAGGAAGAAAATGCAGCAGGATTTCTGCTGCTGCTGCTGCTGAATACAAATAAAGATTGTGCCAAAAGAGGAGATCAGAATAAAAGGGAAGTGGTGTCACTAGAACTAGGAGACAAGGAAAATCCTGTTGTGGTGTTTCACACAAAACCACCTTAGGCAAAAGTGTAGTTGTTGTTACTGTTTAAGTACAAGATACTTAGTAAGTGATTTTTTAAGATGGTGGAGGAGCTGAATATTAAAGATATTTGGAGAGAATTGAATAGCAAAAATAGACAATTTACATTTTACTCAAATAGACATTTATCATGGTCAAGAATAGACATGATTAACATTAACATTAAACATTAAGATGACTGGGTTTTATAAGGAATTGACTGAATTAGATAAAATCCTAACAGGCACTGATGACAAATTGATTAAAAAACTATATGGTTATCTATTAGGAGTGAAGTTAGATGAACAAGTAAAAGAAACAATGATTGCGTGGAGGAAAAAAAATGGATATGGAATAGATCTTGATAAATGGCAGATATTATGGTCTAGAAATTATAAACTATGTCAACGGCCTATAAAGAGAATTTGTATGAGATGTTTTACAGGTGGCATTTATCCCCAATGGGAATTGCTAAGATGTTTGAAGAGCAAGTGTTGGAAATGCCAGAAGTTACCAGGATCATATTACCACATATGGTGGACATGCACAGAGACTAAAAAGTATTGGGCTAAAATACACATGTGACTGGAGCAGATGATAAAACAACCTATAGACTTAAAACCAGAGACATTTTTATTGGGAATTTTGCCTGAGGGTTATAACAAAGAAATAATGTACTTGATTATTAATATTTTAACAGCAGCTAGGATTGTATCTGAGCAAAATTGGAGAAATGAAAAAATTCCAACAGGAGAGGAAATAATTAAGAAAAAAATGGAATATTCAGAAATGAGTAGATTAACAATGACGATTAGAGAACAAGAAGAAAAAGACTATTATAAAATTTGGAATCTATTTTATGAATGGTTGGATAGAAGAGTAAAGAATTGAATTATATAAGTATAGTATAACATATTGTTACTGATAAATAGATGAGTTAGATAGAGTAAGAAAATGAACTTGAAATATATTATTGAAAGTTAAGGACTTAAAAGTTAAGGATAATAGAATAAGTGACAAATGTGATATAAAATATTGATAAGAACAATTATAAATATATACAAGTTAAATATGTATGATATTATTTTGTGCATGAAGAAATATGTACTCAACTGACACACTGTGGAACAGAAAGAAGGTTTTATGTTTGTTTTTGTTGTTGTGATAAAAATAAAAAACTTTTATTTTTTAATAAATTATTTTTTTAATTTCTCTACAGGAGAAATTGTGCTGAGGCCAAGAAAGAAAAGTATCTTGAGGACAAAAATAATCAGCTGATGGGAAAGGTTGTTACTAACTGATTAAGGAAATTAATTTTTTAGGCAACCATGCAAAAAGATTTAAAAAAAAAGAAATGCAAAAGTTTTTTTTTAAAAAGACTCTGCCTCAATGAACTCACTAATAAAGGAGCCTTGGAGAGCATCTGGGGCATTCTGCAGAATCTTCTTGCTTTTATCAAAATAATAAAAGCAATTGGGACTGTCGTATCAAAAGCTCCATCCCTTTGGGGTACAAGAAAAACATCCCAAGAGATGTACAAATGTGGGAGAGCATTAAAGCATTAAAATGAAAACTGCATGAAACTTGTTTTCTTGATTATGTTCTGTAGGCTAGGGCCTTGCCACTCCAGATGATAACCCAGCTAATCATTTATTATAAGGAAACAATGAAACCACAATGATAAAGCCTCTATACGTGTCCCAAATCTGTTTGCTGTAATTTGGCATATTTTAGAGATGAGAGCTGATTCTTAAGTAGTCTATGATGAGCTTAGTTTGCTTCAGCCATGATTTCCCTGTTTTGACGGTTTATAGCGCACATATCCAGATGAACTGTTTTGCTATTAAAATATTCCTTTGATATTAAGCAATAAATATATTTAACATCTGAGTACCAAAGAAAAGTTCCCTGCTGAGTTATTGCTACTTTTTTAATCTTTGCAAGTAATATGCTAACATACCTGGTATTCTAACTTTTACTATGGAAGGAGTGGGGGGGCGAGGGGAAAGGAGAGGGAGGGAGGGAGGGAGGGAGGAAAGAAGAAAGGAGGGAAGGAAGGAAAGGAAGGAGGGAAGGAAGGAAGGAAGGAAGGAAGGAAGGAAGGAAGGAAGGAAGGAAGGAAGGAAGGAAGGAAGGAAGGAAGGAAGGAGGGAGGGAGGGAAAGAGAGAAAGGGAAAGAGGAAAGGAAGGAAATGAAATGAACTATTTTTGTTATTAATCATCTATATTACATCAGAATCATGTAATCAGGGAAATAATCTAAAATTCTGGCAACAGCAGGGAAGTATTTTGAACTAAAATTAATTATTGGTTTTGTAAAAGCATTTATGGGTAGGTAAATTGTGAGTCATTTCAGGGTCCTAGAGATAGCCATCTGAATATGGATCTATTTGTTGAAAAACAATGCCATCTAATAAAATTTCTGGGCTTATAATTGGGAGAGAGAGAGATGCAAAATAAATGCCATGAGAAAGGAAGATGAAAACAAGAAATACAAATATCCAAACTTTTCAGCAGTGGCATAGATACAATACTAGCTTTGTTTTCTTCCTGACCTACTAATTTTTGCATGAAGACAGAGTGTTTATATACACTTGCATTTATATGTTACTATAACTATTCATCTTTGTTGGTAAAAATGACAACACCTGATTATTCTGGTTATAGATCCATACTTTCTTAATTTCATAGAAGAGATACATGTTTATTCTGCATCAAGGTGACCTTAAACTGGATTTCAAAAATATAGGTAATCATTAGGCAGGAACAGAAAGATAAACCATTTCATATTTCTTTGCTGTCATCTCATGGTTATCCATACTTTTGCAGCCCATATATGATGCACCTAGCCTGAATAAAGATGTTTGTCCCCTCCTCTAAAATGGAAATTTCTTAGATAAAGCAATAGCTAAATATTTTGCTTTTATGTACTTAAATGTTGTCTACAGCTCAGGGGATTAATGCTTGACAGAATGGGCCAACTTGCCATGGCCAACTTGCCATGGCCAACTCACCACTGGAAAATTCAACAAATACAAAATTCAATTAATTTCAATGGAGCCATAGCCAGCAATAATAAAATAAAGTCAATCCAGAAATACAAGAGTTACAATAATTTTAACAAAAACATGGTCACCAATAATAAGAGTAACTGAATGAAATGATTAATATAACATTGAATTGTGCTGCAGCAACTTGACCCATGGCGAGTTAGCCATGGTAAGGGAGGGAGGCAGAGAGAGAGGGAGTAAGAGACAGAGACACAGACAGACAGACAGACAGACCAGGTCTTGGATCTAGTATATTTTTCATATCAACAATAATATTGAGTATATTGGTTAGATTTTTTTTCATGTTTTGCTTCACTTGTTATAAACCTGGTTGGCTTATCGTAGTAGTAGTCTCTTGGCATCTTTTGCTTTCTCTGGCACTTCCTGAATTGACTCTGTGACTATACAGCAGTCCAGCAAATTAGGGAAAGGAAAGTGTTGTCTTAGTAATCAGTCCGATATCAGTCTTATCAGTTTGATAATGAACCAGCTACACTTTCAAAAATAACTTTGATATGAAGTCCCCTCTCTCTTCTCTTCTCTTCTCTTCTCTTCTCTTCTCTTCTCTTCTCTTCTCTTCTCTTCTCTTCTCTTCTCTTCTTTCTTCCTTTCTCCCTCCCTTCCCCTGCAAAGTAAAACCTCTTTCTTAGGTGGCTTCTTTCTTCAGCTGGACAATCACCCTGATGATTACTTATTCCTTTATAAATCCAGTTCTCTGAATTCTGAACATTTTTGAACTTCCCAAATTCAAAACGGAACTGGTCATATCCAGATTTAAAACACGGGATATCCATTAAAATTGAAATAAAATAGATCTTCTGAATTACTTCCAACTATAATAACAGACTGCTGCAATCTATGGTATATTGTGGAAGCTACTGGGTTTTTGTAAAATCTTTTGCCATGTATAACAGAAGCTTAAAACAACCAACCAATTGAACCTGAATATAAAACTAAAAAGCAGAACAAGAAAAGGTCTGTGTGCTCATTACAATAACAGCATGGTTTTCTACAACAGCTAGGCAGGACATTTGAAATTGGACTTGCAACTAACTGTG
This sequence comes from Notechis scutatus, assembly GCF_049901735.1. NCBI lineage: Eukaryota > Metazoa > Chordata > Lepidosauria > Squamata > Elapidae > Notechis > Notechis scutatus. The sequence continues at coordinate 13,979,762 of NC_142017.1, read as the reverse complement.
TATATTATAGGAATTACATTACATTTAGGCTGTCACTGTAACTAATGTTTGCTTGCTGGTAACTTCTGACTTG